>NW_007581414.1:0-47247 GCF_000690725.1 Stegastes partitus | reverse complement strand
ACACACACACACACGCATGGAGTTAAGTACACTGACATGCGCTTCCTGTCTAACACATGTTGACACATATAAACAATCTGGACATATAAGCAAATGTTTATTATTGCTACTGAAATATTAGACAATTTAAAAAAGACTCTTTAAACTATTGTAAATGCAGGATGGATGTCAAATGTTCTGAGAACAGCTTTATTACGAAGCCTCCTGGTTTCCATCCAGGTTGACCTCAGTGGCTGAGTGTGAATAGAACAAGCTGGTTTCCTGCCCACAGCAACGCCTGCCGTGACAATATGGCCTCAGAGAATTAAAACATTCCCTATGGAGAGGCAGGACGGACACACAGAGAGAAATCTGCCGTGGAAAATTACTGAGGAAATCTGGAGGAATGACCAGTTCATCAGAAAAATATCATTAGGAGTTTAGAGAAATACCTCGACATTGTGTGCTAGTTAAGAGAAAGCCACCTAAATGGACCCTACAAGCATCTTCTTAAAAATCTGTGAAAACACGAACACTAGGGG
This sequence comes from Stegastes partitus, assembly GCF_000690725.1. Taxonomy (NCBI): domain Eukaryota; kingdom Metazoa; phylum Chordata; class Actinopteri; family Pomacentridae; genus Stegastes; species Stegastes partitus. The sequence continues at coordinate 46,726 of NW_007581414.1, read as the reverse complement.
TCGATTTTCTGGCTAAACTTTCTGGCAACGCTGCGACTCCACAGGGAAACAAAATGCAGCTGCCAGTCAGCGACTGAGCAACGAGGTACAAGGTCGACCACCTGGCAGCGCGCGCAAAAATGTACCATTTAAGATGCCAGGCGCTGATTTTAACACCTTTGCTGTGATGGTGGATTACCAGACCCAAAACAAATGGAGGGGGCAGGTTCCCAGCGTTCGGCCATTTTTGTCTCAGCTGAGCAGGGATGATGGAGCAGATTGCGTTTCTGACATTTCCTCGTTATATAATCCAAAGGAGGACAGACAGGCAGAACGCTACGGCAGACGGGCTGAGACGGGAAGATTAACCAGAGAAACGGACGAAGGGATGACGGACGTGAAGAGGTGGAGCAGTCAATCAGCAGGAAAGAAAACACGCATTTATCGAGACACTTCTTCAAACTGTCTTGAACTGTTTCAAAGTGATAATTACAGTAACTCCTTCCAAAAAAAGAAGAAAAAAAAAAACATCTCGCATCTCCAACCTACACGACATCTTCTCAAATTTTATGATCTGTCAACTTTTTGCCGAACCTGTCGCCACGTTCACAGTGAAGGAGCGAGACGGAGCGAATGTGCAGGCAGACAGATACGCAGGAACAAACATGGTAGTGTGGGACGTACATGAGATTCAAAGCAATCATCTGTGGCCTGCAGGGATAATCACTGCAAAGCCCCACTGTCCCATTCACTGAGGATAAAACCCACTGAATTAATCTGTAGGCCTACAGAATACACACACACACACACACACACACACACACAACAACACTTACATAACACATGGACCACTCTCCCTCTCGCTCTCTTCTACTTTCTGTCATACATGCTTTTCTTTCACTTTGGCATTCACAGTCTCACTTCTGCTCTCACAAACACACACAAAACCTAGAGTACACACACACAGACACACACACACTTACACCACCCCCTCCTTTCCTCCCGTTTCTTCTCCGCTCTCTTCCTGCATGCACACATTCAAATGGACACCTGTCAACATGCAGCTCTGTACATGTTGTTCATTTGTCTACACCCACGTATACACGCAGCGTCCACAGGCACATATAGCACGGTAGATATTAAAATAGATATTGGTACATATAAATACACACAATGCTCCTTCATGTGACGCACAGCTGATGCAGGAAGACGTCTCATTCTGCAAACAATATACCACAGTCAACCATGTACACAACACGTGCGCAAACGTAAATATCAGCAACACAGGCTCGTTGTTTCTTTGTAGAAGGATTTCTTTTGTCTGATATACATATTTTCAATGCTGCAAAGTTATTAACCTTGCTTTCAGGGTAAGAGAGAGGCATCTCTACAGCCGGCGCAGGAGTCAGGTTACGACAGAAGCGCCGTGTCATACTGATCAATAAGAGGAGATCATATCACGGTTTCAAAATATCTTGGAGATGATGTGCTGATGGAGCTTCAGCATCACAGAACAGGGGTGTGTGTGTGTGTGTGTGTGTGGTCAGAGTAAGAAGCTGTGTCTACATCCTTCTAAATGAAGGACAAAAAGGGTTAAAGGGAGCCGTTTAAACAAAGAAGGTTTCTGTTTACATCCAGTGTTGCTCACTAAAACACATTGTGTACATCTTTACTGTCTAACAAACACACTGAACACATTTCCTGTCTCATCAAACATTTACAAAGCTGATTTGTGAAAAGTGTTTTTAAATGCTGCATTGTTTACATTCACGGCATACTGCTATGTTTGCTGGTGCTTTGTAGGTCAGTGAAATAGTGTGAAAGCAACAGCGGGAATGTGTAGCGCATCGCTAAAGAAAACAGGAGCCACCTTGTAAAAACCCACCTACTTAGTGTTACTAGTGGCCACAGACTCCAGAGTTTAGTCGTGTAAAGTTGCCAGAGATTAAATAACTCTTGTGTAAGTCAAACTTAAGCCATATGCTTTGGCTCTGAAATGTCAAATAAATGTCCAATTCCTAAATGTTGGGTTTAAGGTCCAAACAAGTACAACTTTATCCAACTTTCTCTCCTGCTCGTGCAAAGTGATTGGCTGCTACTGGGCTGTTTCAAAGTGTATAAAAAAATTCAGAATTGAGAAAGTCTTTCTAGGTCAAAGGGCTGAAGTTTGAGTAAAGTCAAATCTCCACTTGCAAGAGTCTCTTTTGCTTTTCTCAAGCCTAAAGTCATGGAATTTGAATCCCTCACACCTCCTTAAGCAGCACCAACTGACTTAACTCTCTCTAACAAATACAAACTGTGTGGGTGAGACTAAAACATCCTGCAGGGCTTCGAAAAAACATCTACCCCGCCTCCCAAAAAAAAAAAAAGATGGAGCTACCTAAATGATGAACTGTGGTATTTAGAACAAGTCTATTTTGATAAATGACATGCAACCCAAACACGCTTCAGGAATCCAAAAAAACAAAACTGTGCGTGAAAACCCCACAGGGTGAACACAGAAAGGCGGCACTTGCCAGAAACAGACTGCAAATGAGATTTCACTGCTCATTTTTATTGCTCAAACCTAATAAGTGAGCAAAGAGAAAGAGACGATTGTTATCACAGCACATGCTTACTGCACATATGGCTGCTTTTGTACCATGTGGCATTTTCGTAGACAATTTCACTGAAAGTCAACAAGGAGAGTACGACGAAAAGAACAAGACGAATAAATAACGAGTGGAATAAATTAAAATGTGTGACTGACGGGGATGAGAGAAAATGCGTGCGTGTTTTCAGCAGATGTAGCAGGACCAGGCTGGAGGCTGGTGGTAATTTCTCACCTTTTTGTGGGCAGGGTGATGGAGTGATGTGTGATGGGTGCTGTAGGGGAGGTGGAGGGGGTGGGGGGTGGAGGGGGGCAGGTATGTGCCAATGAAAGCAGGAACCGTATTCTCGCCAGGAAGATGATTATTTGTGCACCCTGGGTTCATGTTCATCATAACAGTTCAGCTCCAGAGAAGCAAAAGAAAAAAAGAAAAAAACACCAGTTTCACCCGCAGCTTGAACAAACAGCTAAAAACAGCATTTCACAAATCAGTCAAGTTGTGTTCAGATGGGTGCACACCAACCTCCAGGTCTTTCTAAGCTATTTGCTGCAAAGCTGGATGTTGAAAACCAAACGCCACAGTCTTTGATTATCCTTCAAAGCGCCTCAAGTACGCATGAGAGAGCTCATCGCCCTTTACATGTGAAATTTTGCAATATTATGTGGATTTAGCTGATGTTTTAGTCCAGCTTTTTGATTAAAATAAAGCAAATCCTAACACAGTGCACGAGCAAGAAAAACTATAAAAACCAATGAAGGTTGGATGAGTTTTAATTGGTCTGTGTTGCTCTAATTGAAATATCTACCTGTTTACTGCTAGTTAGCCACAACAGCAGGCTGCCAAACAAAGACAACACAACACGTGTTGATCTGCTTAAGAGGCGACCTGAGCTCTTCGTCCTCTCTGACATTAACACTGGTGAAGAGAAACATGGAGGCTCAACACTATGTATGGTGCTCTTTGTTGTTTAAATGCATTTACATTTGCTTGAAATGATAAGAATATTTATTACTACAATCCACCTCCACTTGATGTTGTACGACAGTCATGTATGGTACGTTATTAACTCCGTATTCTGCGTGTAACGTCCTGACATCAGAGAATCAACTGCTGTTAAAAATGAAAAAAGACTTAAAACAAAGAAGAACCATGCTTTTACTTTTATAGCCTCTGGAACAAGCTCCTCATTTCCTGTTTTATTGTTTCTTTTTTTTTGTAAAGCAACTCCAGTTTTAAAAGGTGCTAAAGAAATAAAGTTTATTATAATTTCTTACTCAGTGCTCAAACAACTTCACAGCTTTAGTCTGTCTTTTCTGGTTTCACAGTCTGATTGTGAAATGAGCCTTTATCGTAAACACAATAATAAGACAATCGCAGTCAACCAAGTCGAGCTGCTTCCTACGACAAAGTCCAGCTATAGAGACAGATCACAGACACGTGAAAATGACCTGTTAGCCTGTATATCACTGCTTATTAGGCCATCTTAACCCTCCTATTACCTTCAAATTTACCGACATCTTTTTTCCTTGTGTTCAGTTTGACCCCAAATCTCCAGAAAATATCATAACTAAAGTTGTTACTCAAGTTTCTGTGTAAATAGTCCTTTAAGTAAAACTGAAATGACTTATTTAGAGATGTTAAACATTGAATGGGGTCAAATTGACCCTAAAGGGAATAGGAGGGTTAAGACAGGCAGTCAAAGTGAGGTGAAAGTCAGGATTACTCTGGATCTCGACCAGAAACATCAACGTCTGCTTCAGCAGGCAGAACTGGAAAAGCACAACTTCTCCATCAGCAGCTGTCTTCATCCCCTGCTGATCATAGAGGGGAAGTCATTTCAGCCTGTTTCTGGTGTTTTCCTCACTCTGCCCCTGTTTCACAAACTTCCAGGACGACACTAACAGATTTCACCCTCTTCACTGAGCAAAGCTACGATCCCACATTAAAGCTGTTTGTTTCTCAGGCTGTCGCTGCTTCAGAGGAGCTGTCCGCGGTGCTGAACCACATCCACTGAACCTCCTATCAAAGCCTCCAGAAACACAACTTCACCGAGGCTCCGTTATCCGTTAATTCAACCCTCACAACAAACAACTACTTTAATCCTGTAATATATTTAAGACGGAGCCTCCCAAACACCAAACACAGAGACACAGCGAGCAACAAACTATTTCACATTATTATCGGCATTATCCTCGTTTTCCCTTCACATATAACTTAAAGGAGTTTTCTACGACTTGTTAGCGTGGTCTGAAAGTCACACGACTTCACAGCCGTTAGCAGCAGTCGGTGATAAACAAGCTAACTTCATTTATTTCATCAAAGGATTCAAACTTTAACTGACGTCGTTGTGTGTTTTTTTTATTTTTTGGCGAGAAAGCGGAAGAAAGAAAGAAAGAAAGTCAGATAAACGTACCTCGATAAGTTTCTTCTGCTCTTCTTCTTCTTGTGTTGCTGTATATTGTGTGTATGTGTGTGTGCAGGATGAAAATGTCTGTCCGCGCTGCCGCTCCGTTAAACGGGACCGTCCCCGGTGAAACACACCGCCTCCTGCACGCCACCGTCAAGCCACACACGTTCACATCGTACTCACTTCCTCTTAACGTCTACAGAAATAAAAGCTGCACGGCATGTTTTGAGAGCGAATTTCACTTTTAACTGCACCTTTTAAGAAAATAGATTCTCTTTCCATCGAGCTTTTTTCCCCCCCATTATAACTACAAGAACGTAATGAATCATGTGCAACAATGATTTATCTTTACGTGTCTGTAAGTTCAACCACTTATCCATTCTTTTACATCATCTAAGCGTCACAAAAAGGAATGAAATATTTTCCAAACTGGACTTGGGACAGAAACAAAACATTGACAATTATACAAAAAGAGAGAGAGAGAGAAGAAAAGAAAAGAAAAGAAAGAAACAACAGAAGGAATAAGGGATACGAATGGATACAACCTCAGATGTACTAGCAGCCAACCTAGGTCCAACAATGTAGGCTTTATTTATTTATTTAATTTTTTTAAATGGCTTGGAAACACCTGGAGTGCATTTGACAGAAGTAACCATAAGTTCCCAGTGAATGTGTATCACCAGAACCATCATGCAGATTCCCATCGACTAGGAAAGAATCACTGAAGCGACATAAAAACGACCGGAGCTTCACTTCAAACAGCTTCCATGTTTTAACTCCCAGCTCCAGAGAATCACACTCAAGTGTAATATAGCAGGAGACACTTTTAAAAACAAGCTTTACGGATAACAGAATAGCATTACAATATCAACAAGAGTGCAGGGAGTATCAGGAAAGAGTAAGTAAAAGTAGCACGAACAAACCGGCAAGCAGAAATCAAACCTTAAAACAAGCTGATAGAAAAAATGAATTACACACTAAACTAACACATGCACAAAAATAATCACCTAGCAATCTCATCCACAACACTTTTTAAGCTTTTTTATTTGAATGTAAAGATGCCACAAAATCACCTACATTAGCTAACCGTACTTTTAAAAAATGTTTCTCAACAAAGACAGTCTCCTGCTACTGACATTCAGTCCAGGTGGTCCATACAAAGGCTAATACATAGATAATTAAAATTTATTATTACTATTATTACTATTATTATTATTATTATTATTAGTAGTAGTAGTAGTAGTAGTAGTAGTAGTAGTAGTATATTAATGGAGTTTTGTGTTTTAATTTTTTTGGACTGCTTTTAATATGATAGTTACGTGCCCTTACTTCCTGCATTATTATCTTCAACTCGACGCCGCTCACAAAATGGCCGCGCCCTCTGACGTAAGAGGGAGCGGATAAAAGGTAGGGCAGCTCAGCGCTGAGAACCGCTGGACTCTGCTTCTACATTATTGACGAACTGCAGGTTATTATTTATGAAATTCATTTGTTGTTTATCGTTTAGAAGGCAGGCTGAGTAAAATTAACAGACTGAAAACATGAAACTAGTCACCAGAGGAGTTGGAATAAATAAAAGGAGGAGAGAAAAAAAAGTGTGAAAGTAAAATGCTGCTTTTAGAACAGAGAAGATGACAACAGTCTGTGTCCTACATTGAAATTCAGTGTGAAAAAGAAAGTGAAAGAGAGACCGTCTGTGTCCAGTGCTTCTTGATTTAGTCTGTCCCTCTGTAGACAGCTTTCATTTGTGTGTGCAGAAACTACCCTGTCATCACTTACTGTTTTGTTGTTGTTGTTGTTGTTGTTGTTTACAGTAAACAGACTCTGACCCACTGTGCACCGATGGTATTTGAAAAGATGAGCAGGTAGAACAAACAACTCATGGCATATATGGAAGACTATTGCTGCCATATCACAAAAAAAGACGCATTTTTGACATTACAACAGTATATATTCATAACATTATAACACAAAAGCATATCCCATTATGTCAAACGTTTCTCGTAATAACAACATACTATTTATCTTGTTATGAAACGTGTGACCTCAGAACACAATAACTTTTACTGTTGTAATGCGGAATGTTTTATGTTTTATATATAACACTGAGGTCACATATAGACGTGTTTGTCACTATATTGCACTACCGCCAGTGTACATAGGTTGATTTTTAGATATTTAATTTAATTTCTACTGTATTTTAAACCTTTTTTTTTTATTGTAAGGCACTAATACAAGGTGAGAGAAAAATTTCTTTTCGCTTCCTCTGTATGTCCTGAATAAACAAACAGAGACATTGACGATAAAAATCCTCTGTTCTATTCTACGTTATAGCATGGTAATTTATATTGTAATAATGCAGAGAGAGGACATAATGAGGAATAGTGATCATTTACACGATTTGATTAAATTCTACTTCATGTTCTACTTCATGCCTGGGTTGAGACGCGACAAAATTGTGCTGTTCTTGAGCAGGTTAGGTAATATTTTAATGAAACGAAGTTCTATTTGTGTGTGTGCAAACCCAGGCATGAGAAAGAGCTGAATCCAAATGTGTACACGAGCCTTTATCTTCAGTTTATCTGTTCTCCATACACCCCTTCCTCATTTAAACATGAATTTTATATCACAACAATGCACGTTATAACATTCAGATAAATACTATATTCTTATAACGAGAAAGTTTCTAATACAATGTGATCATTTATTTAGTGAAATGTCTCGTTATAATGATAAACCTTTCATGGTGTAAGAGAATACTGATCTGTTTTTCTTTTCTTAGAGGGGCAGCAACAGGCCTCCATACATTTAACTCAATGCAAAAAAAAAAACCCCCAAAAAACCTGAAAGAAAAACAATATTTGTCTTGCAAGAGTCGTAACAATCTACAAGTAATCTTCTCATTGCATGCACAGTTCACAGCACAGTGAATGCTGCATGTCAGCCTGTATAGCATAAATCCTGCCAGTAACTCCACAGCGCTGTGCATGTACACGAGTGTGCACGGTCCCCAGACAGAAAGGCTCTTTGAGATTCTCCTTGCTGCACACAGCTGTTTGCCCCTGGAGTCCTTGATTTTACATAATCAAATACATGAATACTGAGTACTCCCAAAAATACACAGAGAGAGGCAGAGCTATAAAAAAAAAAAGGCATGCTGCAGGGGACACGCTTACAATGTTTTATAATAAAGTAATGTTGTTTTTGTGCTTTAAAACGAGCCCGTGTGAAGACTGGAGGAAAGGCTTCCTGCTCGACTCCCGCAGACACACAAACCTGCAGCGTCTGAGGCAGAAGAAACTTTGTGGCAGACTGACTGTTGTTCTCTCTATTTCAAGATGTTTTTAAGGCTTTGATGCAGTCATAAAGTCTGTTCCTTTGAGTGTCTGAAGCTTTGGTCACAGTGTTTCTGTTTCCACATACGAGGTGTGTCAGAAAAGTTCCAGGACTGGTGTCACAAAAGATATTTCAAACCCAAGCTAGGAACCACGAGTTTTCCCCCTTTAGACGATCAACCAGCACATTTACTAAGAGATCCTGCAGCTTTGCTTTGTCCAGAGAAGAGGTGAGAGTTGTGGCAGGACAAGTCGTGGCTGCTTCACCATGACAACGTGCCTGCTCACAATGCCCTGAGCATCTGACAGTTCTTGGCTGAGAAGAACATCACCGTGCTGGAGCAACCTCCCTACTCACCCCACCTGGCTCTGTGGGATTTTTTCCTCTTCCCCAAGCTCAAGAGTGTCATCAAGGGGACCTGTTTTGAAGACGTGGATGACATCAGGATGGCTGTGACGATGGAGCTGTGGAGGATCCTGGAAGAATCCTTTCAGGAGTGCATGGCGGCGTGGCAGAGAAGGCTGGGAAAGTGTATTAGACTCCAGGGGAATTACTACAAAGGTGAAAACTTGTAGTTTGTATTTGAAATATATCTTTTGTGACACTAGTCCTGAAACTTTTCTGACACTCCCTCAGTCTCAGACGATGTGCAGATGCCACAGTTAAAAAAACAAAAACCTCTTAGATCAGGTGGCCTGAATGAAGGAGGGTAGAGGCTCAGCGGTGATGTACAGGGGGTGATATCATCTTTCTCCTCCTCCGCTCCATCTATCTAAAGCTGCTCCTCGCCTCACTGTCACTTGTCAGTTTAACACATTTGAATGATGATGGCTCATCAGTGCTGCTGCTCTTTTCCTTACGTCCACTATCTTCTTCAACATCTCCCCCTCAGAAGCATTTCACAGACGTGTTTTTTCACAGCAGAACATCCAGTTCAGAGCTCACGAGACACCAGATTAACAGCAGATCTGATCCCGGCAGGTGATGGATCGGTCTCTTCCTCGTGTGCTCATTGAAGAAACCATTAAAGAGCTCGTTCCCAGCTGATGATCCAATAGCAATCAGTCTGAGCACAATGAATCTCACCGTGTTGGCATCGACTGAGGCAGGACGGATCGCTGTCCTCGGGTGTTGTGTGTTCAGAATGACTCGGAGTGCAAATTTATGCACCACACAGTACATCCAGTAAAAAGACATTCATTTACAAGTGATTTCTTTTCTGGGTTAGAGACGGTGCAGCTGTTAGCATGGCAGAGGCCAGCCATGGGTTAACTGTAGCCCATGAGCACAAAAAAGATTCATCTACATACATCTTTAATTTTGTAAATGTAGATTTTAAAAAAGGCACCAGGATTCTTGGTGAAAACCTCACTGAATATAAAATCAGAAATGGGGAGATAACTTGCAAAAAGTTTTCCAACAATAGAGCTGTGGAGAGTGAAGCAGGTGATCAAAAGTAAAAATAAGTTTCGTATTTGTTCACAGTCCGTTATTAGCAGCAGACAGAACAACAGCAGTCACTTGTTGCTAACTCTGGTTTTCCTGCTTCCAGCTTCCAGTGTGAAGGTCCGTCTACGCAGAACTAATGTGCTGAGCTATTGCTTTTACATCGCCCTGTTTTTCGCAGTGCACAACAATAAACAACCCGTCAAAGTAACCGTCCCCAGTGATGAGGTTAATTCTGCTCCACACACAGTGATTAGCTGTCAGCAGCTGCACAGAATGGAGAAGTATTTGGAAAGAATTTGACCTGGATGAAAAGGAAAATAGGTGAATAGGAGACAAACAAGATACGACCTCAAGAAAACACTCAAGAAAAAAAGTCAAGAAAACATGATGAGGCTTGTCTCGCTCTTGGCTGCACAGCGAATGTGGTGGGAGGTGAGGAGATATCAGTACAGATCCAAGCTCAGCGTTGCACATGACTAGAGAGTATCAAACCTGCAACCCCGTTTTGAAAAAGTGTGCAGATCAGGCTCATTGCAGCTCCTAATAGTCGGTCACACCTCGGCTTGTTCATCTTGTTCTTTGGCCAAATATCTGCATTTTCCTGTTTTGTTTTGGGTTTTTTTGCACTGATTGCAAAGGTATCGCACAATTCCACATAATTTTTCTATATTTTTGTATTGACGTGTAGTTTTTGTCTGTTGAAGCGGGGTCTGACAGAACAAGTCTGAGAACTGCTGGTTTAATTGCACACTACATTTAAATGATCCTCACTGATGCCACGTGGCCCTTTCTGACTGGAAAATAAAGCGGAAGGCTCTCCTAACAGTCACCAGACTCCATGGACAGAAACAGTCGTTGGACCTCACAGAGCTGCTGTTCTGCTGTGTGGCCACCTCGGTTTAGTAACACGTTCAAAACACACAAGTCACATGATGACACACAAAAAACTGATCTAGTGAGGTAGCAGCAACTCCTGTTTTCTGCAAAGTAAAATCACAGTTCTAAAAACTGAGTCTGGTGGAAGCAGCAACCTCTGGCGCTGAAAAGTGAAGCCAACGCAGAGGTTCAAAAACCTGCAGTTCCTCATATGTCCACTAGAGATCATTACAAAGCTCAACTTTACAGCACAAACGTACACAGTTTTGAAAATGTTTGCAGTCGCTATCGCTGGTTTCTTTATTCATGATGGATTTTTATATAACTTGTCTGTTTAAAATGTATTAAAGCTTAAAGTTATACATGACCAAGGTTGTGGCTGCTTTCACTGACAGGTGGGGGGCGTCCAGGGTGGTCCAGATCAGCAGGAGGCTGTCGCTTCAGCTCCACACATCATCTCTTTGCTCACATTTGGATCAACTGGTAGTTTTGAGAAGTTGGAGCTTCCACACTGAGCTTCGAGGCCGCTGTTCAGAAAAGTTTGTTCATTTATATGCACAGTCTGTGGTCTGCTGGCTTTGAAAAGTGCATAAATCCATCATTACCTATTCACCACTTATATCTTCACTTGGGTCGCGGGGGGGCTGGAGTCTATCCCAGCTGACTCAGGGTGAAGGCAGAGGACACCCTGGACAGGTCACCAGTCTATCACAGGGCTACACTTAGAGACAGACAACCAAGCACACTCACATTCACACCTACGGACAATTTAGAATCACCAATGAACCTCAACATGTTTTTGGACTGTAGGAGGAAGTCAGAGAACCCGGAGAGAACCCACGCTGCACGGGGAGAACATGCAAACTCCACGCAGAAAGATCCCGGGTGTCCTCACTGGGACGCAAACCGGTGACTTTCTTGCTGCGAGGCGACAGTGCTAACCACTGAGCCAGAGTGCATAAATTATAAATAGAGTGTAAATTAATAAATAGAAAAGCTTCAGTTCACTGTTGGAATTGGCTGTCTGACAACAAGGCAACGCTTTGAAAGCATTCTAAAAATACCTTACACTTCAAGCAATATGTGTTTTTAGCTGGCCGATTTTTAGGGGGATACAACATGTTTTGCTGCTCGACCTCACTGGTAGCAGTGCACTACTGGTGCTCCTGTCGGATTCACCAAACTGACGGTGTTGTGACCTTAACGTACCGTCAGCAGACAGTAAATACGTAGCTCATACAACCCCACTTCAAAGAAACTGAACTATCCCTCTAAGATGATCTTTTTTTTTAACATATGATTGTCTGCACTGGTCGAGAAACTGTTTGAATTATTGAGAGCACTTTGGAATTATTTGGTTTAAAAGCCTGTATCAAAAAGGCCTTTTTCCCTACAACAGTGTAGTCTCTATTCTGTGAGTATTGTCTCTTACTTTTCATGTTAATTACGAGATCAGTGTGCCAATCCTCAAATATTTGTTTAACAAAGTCTGCTAACAGTTTGTGTCCATAACCTGTGATTAAGGGTCACAGTCTCCAGGAACAGAGAACGGCTGCTGGAAAGCATCAGATGATAACATTTCTCATGTTTCAGAATAGAAATAAGAAAAACTAAAATGGATCTGACTTATTTTAAATAAATCTTCATGCCTCCACGACTTCAGATATAATAGAATCAGATATTTCACCTGAACTCACATGTTTCTGATGTCCACTCACAGTTTATGTTGCTGCCTGTTACACAACATCTCATCATACGTGGTTTTTTTTTCGACAATATGAGTTGTTTGTTCAGTGTCTTCCACTTCCATCCAGGCTTCATTTTGGGTTCAGATGGTTGTTTATGTGAGCATGCAGCCTGGATGTGTGTTGCTTCACATGTGCAGTCAGCAGAGCAGTGATATTCCCAGAGGGAGGGCAGGGAGCTGCTGCACCAGCCAGAGACCATCACGGTCTCACATTTGTCTGAACATGTCATCGATCCAGGTAATGGAGCCACTCGGCTTTCTTCCCCGCATCCCTCCGTTATTATTTTCAAATGGTACAACAATAGATGCACCCTTGTTCTGTTTAAGGACGACTCATGTTGTATCTCAAGGAACTGATGAGGAACAAAGTAAGACACATTAAAGGCAGGTCAGGCGACGCAGCAGTGCTTCTCGGGCATTTACTGCAGAAGCACCTCAGAGGAATTTAAGAAAAAGACTGTTTCCTCTGGGAAAGTTGGCTCAGGTTTGTCTGGCACAAGACCTTCCTGTTGGCAGGATGTTTATTAGGACCGGATCCCACAATACAGGAAGCCAAAGAGCTCGACTGTCCTGACCTACTGACACCACATGCTGCCGAGTGCCAGAAGAAGAGGTGAACATGTTATTATACAAAAATTCAAATCATAATTTCTGAAGTTTGGAACTTAATTGAATCATTTTTTTGCGATTTCTTTGGATTCAGTTGAGATTTGTGCTGAGCGTCTGTAAAGACCTCAAAGATTATGGGCTGCAGATGTAAGAGAATGCTCATGTACAACTACTAAGTGGAGTAATATAACAGCTTTACATTTTTCAACATATCTGCACTGAGTATTAAGTACCAGTAACTACAATCTGAATAATTACCAGCAAGTAGAAGTCTCAGGTTTATGACAATGTCAACAAAAAGTGAAAATGCTTTGTAAAAGTAGAACGTATGACAGAGCTGTGTAACTAATAAAGTAGCCAGTGTGTTTAGATATCACACACAGACTGAAAAAAATAAGAAGAAAAAACATAGTTCAAATACATACCTACATAAAGAAGACATAAGCAATTTTTTAAACATTTTTTTTAGATTTTATTATTTTTGTTGTTCAAGATTCTGCTCGGGGACCTGCCACCTTCAGAAATGTTCTGACGACTCTGCAGTGGTTGGATGTGTCACTGGTGGAGGAACCACCTTCAGCTCAACGTTGACATGGACAAAGTGTAACTGCCACATTTTCATTTCCATCTATTTTGTGGATTTTTTTGTTGTTATTATGGTTGAGCACCACCAGAGGGAGCTGTGGACTAAGACCAGGACTTTATTTTGTGGAAGTAGTTTTATTTGCCAGTTGTCTTTTTTTCTTTTCTTTTCTTGAAGCTAATTATTGTCTTGTCTGTGCCTTTTAGTTTTCACAGTGTGTTTATGAGTCTATACTAAGATGGATTCAATAAATTCATCAGTTAAGGAAAGAAACAGAGTTCAAAGTGGACCACAAGGACATGTTCTGTCCTATAACAGCTTTATGTCTTGGACTATGACATTGAGGCTTTTATGTTAATAAATCTGTTGAATCAACAGGGTGGTCTGATTGTTCTTATGCATCATTAAGATCGTCTGTACTGAATGGAAAAGAATTACATAAATGTGATGCATTTTGATTCATTTGGTTAATTACATATGCATAAATAACGTAATTCAAACAAATATATGCGATTTATCTTGAATAGGGAACCTGATCATTATGCAATTCAAACAATATACATTATGTATTTTAAATAAATACTCTCATTATTATGAATGAAAAATAATGATACTTTATTCATACTAAATACATAAACCTGAGGATTATGCATTTCAAATAAATGGGCTTCATTGCACTAATGAAGATGCATCATATAAGGTTTATTTAGTAGGTTTGTGTTCAAATTATCCCAAAAAAAAGTCAATGGGAATTTGTTATGAAATTACATAAATCTTAAAAATGAGGGCCCCATAAAATAACAGTTCCTCCAATATATGCATACTGCTGTAGCATAAGCTTAACACTGCAGCAAATTTGTGGAGTGTGAGAGCGAAAAACCCATCGAGCAGCCCTCATACCTGAACCCTTTAGATGGGAAAACTCTCTCACGGTTCCTCTGCCCTAGGCAACCACATATGGTACTCCAGTCTGATTAGAAAGAGGAGGAACTTCCCTCAAAACATTTATATGATGATATATTTACCCTAAACCTAAACCTAAGTAACTAAATAATTACCTAAAGAACAAACTGAAGAATTAAAAAAATAACAAAGTAAATAATTAACAAAAGAACTAAAAAAGAATTTAAAAAGAACTACCTAAAGACATAACAAAACCTAACTAAATAATTACCAAAACAACTAAGTAAATAATTAACAAAAGAACTAACTACATAATTAACTAAAAGACTAACTAAAGACTTAATTAATATACTTACTAAAGATTTTTTTTAAAAAAAAGAACTAACTAAGAACTAAAAATTGAAATAAATGAGTTCTCCATCACTGGCTGAGGTCTCAGCGGACAGATGAGGCCTTTTGGTCTGAGGAGGAGCTTCCTCAGCCAATTCTGTCGCAGACGCTGCAGAACACAAACCAACACATGATCAGTCTTCTGTGAAACACCTTAGAGACAAGATGCTGCTTCACAAACCTGCACTAAGCAACACGTTAATACGAACATTGATTCAAAATGACATTCATTTTAGAAGACTCATGATATGATCAGTTTTTCAAGATCCAATGAGGCAGTCTACCTCAGTCTTGTTGTTCACTTGGGCGGAAACTTGTTTAGTGTTGTTTATGTTGAATTTAATGTTTGATCATCTGCATCGACCCTGAACTTCCCCTTAAACATTTACATGAGCTTGTGTCTCCTTCAGAGTTNAAACCTGCACTAAGCAACACGTTAATATGAACATTGATTCAAAATGACATTCATTTTAGAAGACTCATGACATGATCAGTTTTTCAAGATCCAATGAGGCAGTCTACCTCAGTCTTGTTGTTCACTTGGGCGGAAACTTGTTTGGTGTTGTTTATGTTGAATTTAATGTTTGATCATCTGTATTGACCCTGAACTTCCCCTTAAACATTTACATGAGCTTGTGTCTCCTTCAGAGTTTCTTGTATTAATGTAAATGTTCAATAGTCCCTCAAAGTGATCAACAAGTTTTACGAAGGCCTTTAAAAACGTTTCACAAATATAAAGGTCATCTTGTTTTTATCCAATCAGAACTTGTCTTATCTGCAGCCGTGGAGGACCTTTTAGCCCTCTGTCGTTTGGGTGTGTCAGTTTGGCCCAGGTGTGGGATAGCAGGAACGCCCCATCGTCTCTATTGATTGTGTGTGAGCCTCGCTTCCTGATTTCAATGGTCTCCCGGATCCAGCGCCTGTATTTGTGCTCCTCAGTCCCTATGATCCTCGCAATTCATCACATGATTTTCCCGTTTGCAGTGATCTGAGATGGCAGATTTTAGGTTTTCCTGTTTGGCTTTTGTTTTCTCCGATCTTGTGAGACGCCCTGTGCTTTCGTTTTCGCACTCTTCCAGGTGCTCCGTCCTCCTCACGCTGAAGGCCTGTCCCGTTTCGCCCACGAACGTTTTATTGCAGGATCAACAGGGGATTTCGTATTTTTCGTTGCATTTATGGTCCGGCTGGATTTTGTCCTTGGGATGTACCAGAAGCTGCCTGAGTTTTGTGTTTGGTTTGACCACCGTGTGAATATTCAGTTTCATCATGGCTCTTTGGATCGATTCTGTGACTCCACGGTAAGGTGACTATTTCTTTTTCTTCCTGTTTTGCTTGGTTGTTTTTTTTCTTGCGCTGTTTTCCCCTGTTTGTTCGAATAGGGTTCTGACAACTGATAATTTGTGGGATGTTCAGAGGTCCAGAGTAGATATTGATCCGTATGTGTGTGTTTTCTGTAAATTGATGTTCCTATGCTGCCGTCCGGTCTGTGGTTTATATTGATGTCCAAAAATGCTGTTTTTCTTTCCTTCTCCTCTTCGTGTGTGAATTGTATGTTGCCGGTGGTGTCTATGGAGTTGAGATGGTCCGTGAGTGTTTGTTTGTCCCAGTTTTATTTTCTCCAGTATGTCGTCCACGTACCGTTTCCACAGTGTGGGCCTGTAGTGTAGCGTTGCCGTATTTATTGCTGTTATTTTTAAATCCTCCATGAAAAAATTGCTCATGACAGCAGATAGTGGGTCACCCATAGCAAAACCTTCTTTTTGTATGGATGATGGATGGATGGAACTTTCATTTAAGCGTCACTTTAAGATATGTAATATTTAGAAAGTGTCATCTCGTTTAAAACGGCATTTTCAAACGAAATTACACTTTATCTTACAGTGACGTTTCTGTCATAATTATGTATTTAAATGAAAGTTTGACTTGTGTACATTCACAACAAGACCCTAGGATGCATTTTGGCCATGGTTTCCCTTCAATATTAAAAAAAAAAAAAAAACTTTACTTGAGTGACGACAAGCTTTGGCAGGAACCAAAGCATCTTTTTAGAGATCTGGTTTGAGCTGAGCTACTACAACACTGCCATCTAACACACTTTAGAAACCACCCATCTATGAACCCACCTACACAGCCACACTCAAACATCACATCACTCCCCTGTTAAATGCTTGGACACCAAAAGAGGGAGAAAAAAACCTTTACAGATACACATTTATCAAACAGGTATTTCGCTGAAGCACCCTTCAAGAACTAAGGGATCATTTAAACACAAGATTCTTTCTGACTGGGGAAAAAAAAAAAGAAGAATAGGAGCAGGCAGACTTTCCAGGTCCATGTTCTCTATCAGGTGCTTAAGAACTTGAGGTATTGCTTTAGAAATCTTTTTAAATTCTGACCTTCGACATGTAATGTTGTGAAGGGAGCAGAAATTTTCAAACGATAATCAGTTTCCTTGGTCATCCACTAGATGGCGTAGTGACCACACACATTTATCCATCCAGTTCTGCAAGACAATAGATCTTCTATTACAGAGAACATATCTGTTGTTCCATACTGGGGTTTGATGTGGAGTAAAATTGTGGTTGTACATAAGTTTCCGGCTTAACAGGACTTGTTTGTGACAATTTAACTGGCAATTTATCAACATTAACATCACACCTAAGGACAAATTCAAAACCTCCCATTTTTTCAAATAGACCTTTGGAGAGACAGAACCGGATGCTAATTTTTTCTGTTAGGAACTTCTTTAGCCATTTAATTTTTAGTACAGTGTTTAAACACTCAAGGTCAATTGCCTTAAATCCACCTTCTTCATATTCTTCTACAATTTCAGATTTTTTAATGTAGTGAACTTTGTTCCTCCAGATAAAATAAAAATTTAGTTGGTTTATAGCTTTTATTGATTTATCTGGGATAGCCATAGAGTTGGCTGGATAAATACATCTTGCTAGAGATTCAGTTTTAGTTAAATGTGTTCTTCCAAAGATAGTTAAGTCTCGTTGTAGCCAAGAATTCAATTTAGATTTACATTGTTTAATTTTTGCCTGTATGTCTAATGACTCACTAGCAGTTGCGTCATTAGTTAGATTAATGCCCAGGTATTTCACACAAGATTTAATTGGAATGTTATATGCCTCTAAAAGGCTGCAATCATGTATGGCCATAAGTTCACATTTATTATTGTTAATTGTTCTAGGTTTTTGAGAAAAACAATTGTGCTATCTGCAAGTTGACCAATCACAAGTTTTTCATTAAAGATGTTCAATTTTTCAATGTTCGATTTTGTTTTTAGCATAATGGCCAACATGTCAGCCGCCATTATGAATAAGAAAGGTGAAATATTGCACCCTTGTTTTACTCCTCTATTTAAAGAGAAACGTGGTGTGGTACCAGTTGGAAGCATCACTGTGCTCGTAGTATCTCCATAGAATGTTTCAGTTACTTGACAAAATTTTGATCCAAAGCCACATGCTTGCAGTACTTGAAATAGAAATTGGTGCTCTAATTTATCAAAAGCCTTATGGAAATCAAGCAATGGAATGAATCCTTTGTCTTCAATTTGGTCATTATAATCTAAGAGATCTTTTACCAGTCATCACATAAAACTTATCTAGTGTGCAAAAAAAAAAAACAACTTGCAGATCTGTTTCTGAACAACATTCATTTGTGGTCCATGACGCTGCCAACAACTGAAGATCTTGTGCTTCTGAGACTTTGAGAGGTGTGTCAGGTTAATTAAGAATAAGATTTGTGTAACTAAAATTACTAAACCTACCTCAGAGAGATGAATATTGTATAGGGAAGAGTGAGATAAGATGAGCCAGTGGGTAAGTTGACCCACCCCTTGTATCTAGGTAACCGTGCACATGTTTTGTCATGTGACCATAAATTCAGGAAGCACCCATCAGTTCCATCTTGCTGTGATGCAGAGAAGCACATGGGAGAAAGGTTAAGTATTTTTGTACATGAAAAACTGTTTTTTGCTTGTCAAAGTAAATTTTCTGCATATCAGGTAAAATGACTGTTCTGTCAAAGCAAACTGATCCAGGTCTAAAATGATATATTATACATGTTGGTGATTTGCTAACATATAAAATCATGTGAATCACTTCACTAAAGATTAGCCTGAATTTCTAAGCTAGCCAGTTTTTTCCAAAATGGTGGCTGTGGGCCAAAGTGAGCCAAAGGCTATGGGGTAAGGGGGGGGTTGTCACTACATTTTGCAGTGACAACCATGAACCCCCGTAAACCTATGCAGGCCCCTATACAGTGCATTGAAGGTGGTGCCCCACAACCCCACCTTGTGGGGCCCCTCTTCACCTCTTTGCCTGGGGCCCCTCAGAACCTAGGATCACCTCTGACTATTCCCCTGCAACCTTGACAGTTGGAATATTGAATAGTTGTTTTGATTAAATGGCTAAATAGTTATGAAACTAACTGATGGTTTGTTTGGAAACTAACTGGTGGTATATTCTCACAAGTTCAAAACTGTTAAAACTGTGTGCACAATATACTCAGGTTTGCATTTTAAAACTCAGATGGTCAGTTTACCCCCAGATGGCTGAACTTACCCACTTACTTGGTTCAACTTACGCCTAACCTGGGGCAAGTTGAGCCACAGGAGCACTTTTTTTGAGAAGTCATTATTTTGGGCAACTTTGTCAGAGATGCATTCTGATAATTTCATCTGATAGGAGACATCCTGAAATACAGGTATATGTTGTCATTCTATTTCTGTGTCGTTTTTCCTAACCTCCAGGACAACATAAGTAAAAATTGGCTCATCTTACCCTGCTCTCCCCTATGTGTTGAATATTTCAAATTGTTTTTCCATCGAAATATAATTCTGAGATTGATTGCTTTAAACCATGTTGTGTACTTTTAGGCTGAACACTGATTAATGAGGCATGGTTAAGATGTGTTTTTATGGATTTGTGATATGAGCAGAGACACAGATATAGATCTTTTTAAATTAATTTTATTGGAATGCAAAGACATTGGGTAGACAAAACTTGATCCACCAACACCTACCACTTCCTAGCTTTTATTTGCGTGACCTTTATCATTTGACAGTATCAGAAGCTTACACTGTAAATACCGATAAAACGTCACAGTACAGTAAATACCTGGCTTTCTGCTACAGATGAGAAAAGCGCAGAATATACTAATATACTATTAAAACACAATGAAATATTGTCATAGCAGCAACAACAGGAGTGTTGGATATGTATGACACTTGAAAAACGTAACATTGTTAGATTAACAATGCATGTGATAATAATAAATAAATAAATCAATTACCCAGTGCTAGTCATTAGATGACATTAATTACATACAGTACTGTTATGGTAACAGATTTTCTTTCCACTTCCCTAAACTGGTATTTTGAGGTTAAGACATTTGCCAGAAAAGGGGGGAAAACACATAGTAAATAAAAATAAGTTAATAATAACTTTGATTACTTATTTTTTACATTTTCTGGAGACATCACAACAATAATCATGAATGAGTTGTTTTTGGCCATGATAATTGTGTAATGACAATATGATATCCAGTGTAGTGGACTGAGTAGCAGGACATTCCAGAGCAACACAAAGAGAATCCTTTCCCACAGCTGTAAATTTGGTACACAACCATTTCAGAAAGCAGCTGATCCAAAACTCACACCTGAGTGGAACATCTGCAGATCGGCGCTTTACTGCAAAATGACCACTCACGGCCCGCTTGGCGACCACAGGACGTCTCCCACCTCAACCAAAACTTGATAAGGGTCATAAAGTGCCAATTCTGTGGAAAAACCACACATTTGAAGAAGATGGCATTCTTCATGGTGACCTCCCGATTTTTATCTCCTAACACACAGAACTTTTTTTTTTTTTTTTTTCCTTCACTAGTTGTCCTTTACCCTGAGGCTGGGTAAAAGTTTTTACAGTGTTAATAAACCAGTCAGGTCATTTTATAGCGTAACCCCTTATTATTCCTCTCATCAAATTGTGGTGCGCGGTGGGGCTCTAGCTTCATTAATCATCTAACTTGTAGCAGTAGACTCCATACTTGCGCTCAGGGGGTGGGAAGCCAAGGCTGCGAATCCCCGGCTTAGAGGAACCACACTTTCTGCTGGGCAAAGTGATGAGACGCCGAACACTTCCATCAGCCAGCCAGCCAGCTTTGCAGCCGTTCAAACCTGCGAGCCACCAGGCAGCGTAGAGCTGTCCAACTGTGGCGATCTGCGCACCATCGCTCTGACAAGCCTGCTGAGCCTCAGTCTGGTTCATCTTTCCTTTGGGCTGAAAAGAGTAGACTTTCCCTGTAAAAAAACACATTTATTGTGACCCTTTAGAGATCTCTTTATAGTATAGTGAAGTTCAGCACTAATTACTTCTCGTATTCTGTTATGAGATGTTTTCATATGGTAGCTATTTTTACATAGACTTTATAAACATGTGCATTATGAATATTTTGCACATTTAATAACACTTAACAATATTAATTTCTTCTGCATATACAAGAAACTGTGCAAAATCTTCTACTTAAAGAAACTGTGCAATTTCTCATTAGGGTCCAAGCACTAACAGTGCAAGGAACCTCTTGAAACCTTTGGGTTTGTTATTATTCGAGCACTACAGTTCGTAGGACCCTACTGGAACTGCTATGAGTATGACTATTGTTGTTCAGTCAAAACAAACCCTTTTTATTCTTTTTTTCTGCCACACCCCGACGTGAAGGCCGACAATCCTACGGCGAGGATGACATTATTATTTATTATTATTATTATTATTATTATTATTTTTGAAATGTGGGGCTGCAAGGTGGCTGAACAGTGGTCAGCACCGTTGCCTCTCAGCAAGAAGGTCGCCTGTTCACGTCCCGGTGAGGACACCCACGATCTTTCTGTGTGCAGTTTGCATGTTCTCTCCGTGCAGCGTGGGTTTTCTCCGAGTTCTCCGGCTTCCTCCCACTCAGTCCAAAAATATGATGTTAATTAGTGATTCTAAATTGTCTGTAGGTGTGAATGTGAGTGAGCTTGGTTGTCTGTCTCTAAGTGTGGCCCTGTGATAGACTGGTGACCTGTCCAGGGTGTCCCCTGCCTTCACCCTGAGTCAGCTGGGATAGGCTCCAGCCCCCCGCGACCCAAATGAGGATTAAGCGGTGTATAGATGATGGATGGATGGATGGATTTTGAAACACATTTGTGAGAACCTAAACATATTTAAACTTATGAAAATTTGCATGGACATCAGAACCGGCGAAAATATATTATATTATTATAGGGGACTTGGGCAGTGGGAAAATGACTCCACAGAGCCCCCTAGAAAATGTGAACAGAGTACCACAGGGACTGCGTGTCACCTACAGCTATGAAATTCGACAGGCATATGTAGCAGGTGGGGATGCGCAAAAAAGCCAAAATACAAATATGTGCAATATTGTTATTTTCCACATCCAGAGGTATACCTGCAATATCTGAATTTCCACATATGCAAGAATCTGCACAGTATCAACAGTACTTAGGTATATTTCATGTGTATTTTTTATTTTCCATTGATGTTCCCTATATGTTTGCATTACCCCCTTTGTTGCTGTAACATTGCAAATTGCCCCACTGCCAGATTAATACAAAATTGTGCTTTTATGTTAGATCACAAGGTAGAAAGGTCTTAAAACTGGGACCAACTAAACTCTGAGTAGAGACAGTCAATGAATTTTTGGTATTCTCCAGGTACTGAGCTTTTGGAGTTTCAAAGCAGAATTTAAAAAGAATGGAGGCTAGACTTTTATGCATATCTTATAACTTTTACTGCCAAAGTCCTGTGATGTATATGACAATTTTCAGCAATTACACAGTAAATTTGTTTGAATTAGATTTCTTAGACTAATTATAATTAACATATATGTGACCCATCTGCACGAAATCAGCCACATTGCATCTTGAGCTATATCCAAGATACAGCCGGAATTACATTAACACATGATAAAATATTGATTATGGGCTTATTACTTAGATCGGCCCATTTAGTTGTTTTCTACATGTAGGTAACATATAATATTACAGAATATTACGCCCCATATCGCTGTCAAATACAGTCAGGCGCAATGCGACCGGTTTCGTGCAGATGGGTCACAGACTCTATGTATAAAATTGTTCACTATTTAAGTCAGTTTAGTTTAGCACTGCTGGCATGATTTACATTGACAGCATTTTTTTCAAGAGAGGTGACAGAAGATATCCTTCTGGGCAAGGATGGGTTCAGATCAGAGTGGTGACATTTGGATATGAAATTACATGAAAACGAAGTCAACTTTTTCTAAATGTGATTGTGTATGTATCTGTTTTTCACAGAAATAATTTCTGACAAGTTGCAGTTACAAAAAGGACAGGTGAAAATAATGAAATTAATAATGCTGAATATCATTTAGCTGCTTTGTTTTCAGGATCCTGGCTCACAGTGAGTGTTTACTGGGACACCTGAGTAGTGCAGGTGTTCAAGGTATTATGAACATCTGTGCTTTTCATGCTTTCTGCTGTAACAAAGGCCTGTCTTAGATTTTGAGCTTGTGACATAGTTGATCTCGCAGAACCTCACCTTTGAGTGCAGAGGAGAAGCAGAAGCCATCATAGAGACGTTTCTTGTCTTTACTACCATAGCTCCGGACTCCTGGCAGAAGGTTGGGCCCCCCACAGGTCACTCTGGGTTGGTTGATGGGGAACCGGACTGTCCCATCAGCCAGCCAGCCTGCATTGCAACAGTCCAGACCCTCTTTCCAAGCCTGGATGAGCTGTTCGGGAGTGGCCAGTGTGGAATCCTGCTCCTCGCAGGCCTGCTTAGCTTCCATGAAACTCAGTTGGTAACGACCACGAGGGTGCTGATAGGGAAACACCACACCTGGGTGGAGGAGATCATGAGACATCAAAATGTACTATCACAGAAAATACACATTTTTAATGAAACCTTTATGCATCGAAGCAAAACAGTTACCAAGTGGACCTGTGTGAAAAAGTGGTCAAAACCCCCCAAAAACTACCAAACTGTACTGACAACTGGCTGCAGCCAGACTCAACACAATCACGCCAGATTACTAGAAGCCCTGCTCAATCAAATCATCACTTAAATGAAGAAGTGTTGGTGCAGTGGGTCACAGGCTTGTTGAAAAACAAGGTCATCCCAAACATGGTCCCAGTAAGGGCAAACCAGATGGGATGGGATGGCACTGCAGAATGCTGTGGGAGCCATGCTGGTAAAGTGTCCTTTGAATTTTGAATAAATCACCAATGGCGTCACCAGCAAAGCACCATCACACCATCACATCTCCTCTGAACAGTAGATGTTGAGATTTGTCTGCTACTTAAACTCTGTGAAGAATTTATGTGGGCTCTAATCTGAGGTGCTGTTACTTTGTGGTTTCTGAGGCTGGTAACTCTAATGAACTTATCCTCTGCAGCAGAGGTAACTCGTAAAGTACTTGGGCTTTCTTTCCTGGGTCAGTCCTCATGAGAGCCAGTTTCATCAAAGAGTTTGATGGTTTTTGCAACTACACTTGAGGATACATTCAAAGTAAATTTTCGGATTGACTGACTTTCATGTCTTAAAGTAATGATGGACTGTCATTTGTCTTTACTGAGTTCAGTGGTTCTTGCCATACTATGGATTACAACAGTAGTCATATAGGGCTATCCACTGTGTACTAACCCTGCCTCTGCACAACACGACTGAAGGTCTCAACACATTAAGAAGCAAGTAATTCCACAAATTGACTCTTGAAAGAGCCAACCTGTTATTTCAAAACCATCCTGTTCATGAAGCTGATTGAGAGAATGCCATGACTGTGCAAAGCTGTCATCAAAGCAAAAAGGAGCTACTTTAAAGAATCTAAAATATTAAAAATATTCTGGTTTGTTCAGCACTTTTTTGTTGACTGCATAATTCCATATGTGTTCTTTCATGGATTTGATGTCTTCAGTATTAATCTACAATGCAGAATTTAAAATAAATAAAAACTACTGAATGAGAAGGTGTGTTCAAACTTTTCACTGGTTCTGTAAGTTAGGTTAGTTCTGAATTGACTAAAAGTGAGACACCTTTGTGTTGACTCTGTGATGGACTGGTGACCTGTCCAGCTTGTACTCTCCACAAAGACTCAACTCATTTCACTAATTTTAGCCTCCTCTTCTATTCTGTCATCCAGGCCATGAGCTCTAAATCAGTCTTGGTGCGCCACGACAAAGAACATCTCAATTCCTAAAATGCATCTTGAGGATCGAGGAGGTTTCCTGGAGGAGCTATGAGCAAGAATGCACATGTGTAAGAAGTCTTTTCCACACCATTGATATAATATAGGTGTGACACAAAACTGAAATTTAAGCCATGTTTGGAGCAGGACTGATAAATATATGTATATAATGTGTGTGTGTGTGTGTGTGTGTGTGTGTATATATATATATATATATATATATATATATATATATACATGAATGGCATTACCACCTCTGACTGCAAACACTGACAGCTGAGCAGAGTCCACATGGAGCTTCAAATCGCTGAAAACATAGTAAAATGTATAAACTTTACATCCACGAATGCAGCCTAAAACCTTACAAATATTATGATAAAAAAACATGACCTGCAGTCAGATGAAATACACCAAAGTAAACATCTATTTACCTGACACTGTGTGTACTTTCTCTGTTGCTGTTGGGGAAATCGAGGTTAGCCGATGTCTGGGTCAAGAGGGCCAGAGAAACCAAGACCAAAGTCAAGGTTTCGCAGAGAGCCATCACCCTGGATGTAAGAAAAAATCTTTGATGCTCTCTGTGAACTCCTGAAATCTGAAGAGAGAAATGTGTTCAACTAGTAAGTTACAAAAAGCAGAGGTAGTTTGTGTATGTCATGGCGAGTCAGACCCGGACTTTTGTCCAGCATCTAAAATTCAGGGCAGATTCCATCATATGCAGGTGAGGCAGAAATACTTCAGTTGTCATGGCAAGACGTTGGAATTTACTGCACCGCCACAGAAACGCCTTTTGATTAAAAACTCACAATTTTCACCATGACTCATCAAGAACGTCTAAAAAAAACTTAAGACTACTTTCTGAGTGGATTATTAATTTTGTTATATGCAGAAACGCACAAATAAATGTTTACAGTACATGTAGTTTATCATTATGTTTCCTCTTTAGGTCCATACTGCAGTGAGCCGAGTGGTCAAATATTTGGAACTGACCACAGGAGTACAATACCCATCTGCTGATACAGTCCTCCATGGGTATCTTCACTTTGAAGCCCTGACAGGCCATTACTATGAATATTCATGTGTGACATGTGGTGATCATCCACCAGTGGTCATCATGGACCTCCACAAAAAGGGAGCCTTCCATTTGCGAGGTAAAGATGCTTTCATAGAATAGACAGTGTTAATTACAGACTGGATTTCTCTCTGAATTAACATTTTGTGTAATATTTTCACATTATTTCTTTAGTAAGTGACCTTCCACAACCCCCAGAAGGCTTTAATGGCGAGGTTGACATTGGACTTTTTTGGGAGGCACTTTCAATGGAAAGGATTGGCCGAGGATTTGCAACAAGTAATAATGAATACTTCGTAAATTTGTCAATGACTGAGAATAGAGATGAACATATCAGCATAACCAGAATGTTCCATAACATGTTTACATTTTTCAGTATGCCAGCTAATTTCAACTCTAACATGTATTGACATAGTTTTATTTTCATATATCCAAAGGTCACCAAAACAATCCATTTGCAGTTCTGCCAACTTTTCATTTTTGGGCACCATGGATTGGCAAAAATCTTGCAGAGAGCAGAAAGCAGAGATCTTGCTCAGCAAATTAATCCTGGGAACTGGACTGAGAAGACTGGGCATGATATTGTGGTGACTAAAGATGTATAATTAGCTACTTCAAAAAAAATATTACTGTTGCCCCTACTATTTACTTCATATACTATTTACTTCATACAGAAGTCATCATGTGATGGAGAAGTCAGTAGCTTTCAGTTATGTCTCTAATCTCATCTTTTTAAATCAATTTTAGGGCCTGCCACGCCAGATGTACGGAAATGACTGTGGGATTTTTATGCTTATGGTAAGGTCACTTTTTTTAAACTGAGTTTACGCAAGCTTCTGTCAACACTGAAAATAAAATGCTTTATTTCCCATCCTCTCTGCTACAGTTTGCGCTTTCCACTGTCACAAACCAGGGATTTGAATTCCAGGAGGTTAGTTTTAAAAAACCTTAAAACAAAGAAGAAATTGCTCTTTCCAAATGTTTCTGTCACTGCAATATACTATGCAAGAAAGGATACATTTTGAACTCATAAGTCTTCTTGGCACTATCACGCTGCTTTCAGATGGACATACCATTAATCTGGAAGTGGTGGTGTCTTTTTCTTATGGAGCGTTTTAAAACAGAGGGGTACGAAAATCCTTAACAAAATGTGTACATTAATTTTAGTGGATCAGTACCCTGTCAGTAGAACATCTGGTAGTTACATTGAAACCTGGACAGTGAAGCGCAACAAGACAGGCTTTTCGCATATCTAAAGGTTCTGCTGCACAGAACACCAACAAAACTGAGCTTCACAGATGAGGTTCAGTTCATCTGTGGTTTTTTATTTCCAGAGGTAGGTTTAGCCATGTAATAATGCGCTTTTGGCGAACTGCTAAATGAATAGCATGCCTTTCAAGGCTCTGCTTGTGTGTGTACTGTCTTACATAACCTTCTCTGCTGTAAAATGGTATAGTTAAATTATGTCGTTTAAACATGAAATATTTTCTTCAGGTAGGCTATCATATATGGCCTGTCTGTGCAGGAAGATCTGTCCTTCCAGGAGGCTGAGCAGATGTACTTATGTGGTCCAGTTTGCAATTAAAGGTCAGGGTAAAGGATGTACTTTTTTAGATTGCACAATGCACAAAATCTTAACTTTACCCTAATATGAGCAGTAATCACCTGAATGAAGGAGTACTAGTGTTAATGAATGAACCGTTTTTAAGTGTTCCTGTTGACCCTACAGAGATATTTTTGTCTGTTGATTATTTCAGTGAAGTGGAGGAATTTTCCAGAGGCTTGGAGAAAGAATTAAAGAAAGAAGGGAGACAATTCAGTCGGTAGGTCGTGCTCACTTCACCATCGGCATGAAATCATGAAATGTTACAAATAAATAGTTTTTCCTAAGAAAGATGTTTATCAGATATATCAATGCTGTGTCTACTCATGCATGTTAATGTCTGTCTCTGTGTGTCTCTCAGGAGGGAGTGAGAGCAGAGATGTCGCAGGGGGAGCTAATTTGTGTGTGCACGCGTGCATGCATGAGCTTTTATTTTTGCTTTAATGTTGTAAAACAAATGTAAATAAATATCTGGCTCCAGAGTTGTCATTGTGCATCGCCTCTTTCCAACCTTCCACACTTTCCTGTTTGACATCTAGTGCCCACAAAGTCCACAACATGTGATCCATTAATATTTTACCTGATAATAACACAAATATGTTAAATACACAGTTTGTCCAAATGCAAGTTTTAGCAACCAAGGAATTATCATTATATTTGTAATAATTAGCATTTTGGGTGGAATAAACCTTTAAAATCTTAACTTGTTTGTTTAAAAATACTCTTCTTAAATAAAACTTTTTAAATTGTAAGTATATTTTGAGTTAAATCACCCTTTAAAACTACGTCGCGCACCCGAACTAGAAGCGGTGCACTTAAACAGCCTCAGAAGAAGAGTACAGCTATGTGCAGCCCTCCGGCTCTGGAGACATAACCTTCTCGATTTTTCGGCAGTCCTGGTGTGTGACTGTGGCGATTTTGCTGAGTTTTCGTGCAATACAATAGTTAACTAAAGCTACATTCACAGTTCGCGGATACTCACAGGGCTGGGAAACTAAACTCTCTGGGCTCTGGAAAATCCGAGTCCGGTGAGAGCTGGAGAAACAGCTGGAGCGGAGCCGGTGGTAGCGTTCAGGGGAGAAAGGTCGCGCAGCAGAATAAAGTGAGGACTGAACGTCTGGCAGAGTGTGTGCCCCTTTATAGGGAGGCGGGGAACAGTGACATGTCTGCGCTGTGTACACAGCAGAGCATGAATGAATGAAACCCCGCTGCTTGGAAAATGAGGGGACAAGGCATTTCAGTCAAGCAGTTCCAGTGTGCCTCATGTGCTCTGAAAACGTGGCGTTACTTAAACGTAGGAACGTAAAGCGTCTCTACGAAACAAAGCACAGCTGTTTGAGCAAAGTTACCCCCTGAAGTCCGAGCTGAAGGCAGGCATGCAGTCACCGAGCTGCAAGATGTGTGCACATCTGTCATGACTCATCACATTTACTGCCCAGCAACGTGCAACGAAACCTTTGATTTAATGTTTTCTGAGGATGTTGACTTTTTTACTTGAAGTGGAAGCCTTCAGTTCTTTAGGCTGGGATCTCTTTGAGATAAAAGGGTTATTTGGCTCTGTTTGCACTTTTTACAATGTATTTTATTCTGAGGTTTTTGTTTTCTCTAATCTAAAATAAAGGCCTCAGTTTGTGTTTTTTGTTTTGCCTGGGACTACTGGACAAAATAGTTGGTACCCCTCGGTTAATGAAAGAAAAACCCACAATAGTCACAGAAATAACTTGAATCTGACAAAAGTAATAAATAAAAATTCTATGAAAACTAACCAATGAAAATCAGACATTGCTTTTGAACCGTGGTTCTACAGAATTATTAAAAAAAATAAACTCATGGAACAGGCCTGGACAAAAATGATGGTACCCTTAACTTAATATTTTCTTGCACAACCTTTTGAGACGATCACTGCAATCAAACGATTTCTGTAACTGTCAATGAGACTTCTGCACCTCTCAGCAGGTATTGTGGTCCACTCCTCATGAGCAGACTGCTCCAGTTGTCTCAGGTTTGAAGGGTGCCTTCTCCAGACGCCATGTTTCAGCTCCTTCCACAGATGTTCAATAAGATTTAGATCTGGGCTCATAGAAGGCCACTTCAGAATAGTCCAATGTTTTCCTCTTAGTCATCCTTGGGTGTTTATCGCTGTGTGTTTTGGGTCATTATCCTGTTGTAAGACCCATGACCTGTGACTGAGACCAAGCTTTCTGACATTGGGCAGCACATTTCTCTCTAGAATACCTTGATAGTCTTGAGATTTCATTGTACCCTGCACAGATTCAAGACACCCTGTGCCAGATGCAGCAAAGCAGCCCCAGTTGTTGTTGTTGTTTTTTTGTTGTTTTTTTAATAACTCTGTTAAACCACAGTTCAAATCCAATGTCTGAGTTTCATTGGTTAATTTTCATAGAATTTTTATTCATTGTTACTTTTGTCAGATTCAAGTTATTTCTGTGACCGTTGTGGGTTTTTCTTTCATTAACCGAGGGGTACCAACAATTTTGTCCACGTGTATATGTAAAAGAGCTAACTGTGCACTCAGTTAAACACATCCTGCACTGAAAATTGACAATAAGTATTGTTGAAACCATGAAAATGTGGCCATAAGGGAAGGCTACAAGACACAAACTGGACTTCGGTTCAGACCTTTTACTTGGAGAAAATTTTAAAAACTGGACCTCAGTGACTTTTAATTGAATACCCCTGCTTTAAAGTCATGAGGCTAACTAATAGAAACAGTGATTTTTACTGATGAAGGAGCCTTTTTTTAATTGCAGATTAACATGCAGAAGAAGATGCGTCTGACGGGCATCATCACTCAGGGAGCCAGTCGAATGGGCACAGCTGAGTACATCAAAGCCTTCAAGGTGGCGAGCAGCTTTGACGGAAACAGTTACGTCTCTTACAAAGGGGATAATCAGCGGAGGGACAAGGTTAGACGTTCTTTTCTATTAAATATATGTGCACAGAAAGCTTCCCTTCCTTCAGTTCCCTCACCTCATCGCCTATGTTTGTGTGTTGCAGGTTTTTGTGGGCAACACAGACAACGATAGCACAAAAACCAACCTTTTTGACCCTCCGATCGTGGCCCAGTACATCCGCATCATCCCCGTGGTTTGTCGCAGGGCCTGCACGCTGCGCATGGAGCTGGTGGGCTGTGAACTCAATGGTAAACACAAAGAAAGCATCCGATACAGCTTTAACTCTCCCAGCAAGCACCAAAAGTAATTTGATATTAATAAAAAGAGACGGATGACCCATTTCAGGTTCAAGTCAAGTCAAGTTATGCCCTCGGTGACCTTTCCACTTTGAGCCAGATCAACAAAAACATGCAAAATTAAAGTGATGAGTCTCTTTTGTTTACCTTTCCCTCTGTTTCTGGTTTTCCTGTCTTGATGTCTTCTTATTGTGGTCTTGCTGACAGGCAAAATGACAGTCAGAGAGTTTATTTCAACTGCACAACATCTAGCCATGGTCAGACCACAGAGAAAATGTATAGTATAAACAGCACCCTGTGGGTTAGCGCTCGCTCTGCAACAATAAAAGCAGCAATTCTAAGCAGTCAGACAGAAACACACACATTTGTGTTTTTTTCCACCTCCAAACTGTGTCTTCTTCAATCACAACAAGTTAAACATTTCCAGATATACAGATTTAATGTGCACTGAGCTCTATGCACTCCATGGCATGTGTTCCTCTACTCTGTGCACCTCTTTCTCTTCCTTCCACTTGATCATCAGTGGGTGTTAATTTATTTCAGTCAGTCACATGCTTTGTTGCTCATTTCTTCAAGTGCTGAGTGAAGTTGATTCTTCTTTTCTTTGGGTGAACTCACTTGTCTTTTTCTCCTCTTTGTCTGCTCTTTCTCTTTCTCTCGCTTTGGGTTTTTCCTCCCTCCGTCTTTCCGTCTGCTTTGGATTCACAGTTTATTCAAACACGGCAGGTTGCACAGAGCCTCTGGGGATGAAGTCTCGGCTCATCTTGGATAGCCTCCAGCACTTTTCGTACGTGGGGCATCGACACCTTCACATGGCACCCTCAGTTTGCCCGACTGGATAAGGCGAGGAAGACAAACGCCTGGTCTCCTGCTCACAACAACCGCTCAGAGTGGATCCAGGTGAGGGAAACGTTTGAGGTCAGATGTCAGTATTGATTGAATGTCAAACAGAGTATCAGTTTTATTTTATTTTTTTAACCAGGCTGATCTCGAGAAAACAAAGCGCCTCACAGGCATCATCACTCAAGGTGCAAAGGACTTTGGGGTGGTCCAGTTTGTGTCAGTGTTTAAAGTTGCTTATAGCAATGATGGGGAGTCATGGAGTACAGTGAAGGACGACAAGACCGAAAATGATAAGGTCAGACATACATGAATATTTTAGTATGTATAATAGTAGGGGAGAGTGGGGTAAGATGAGCCTGTGGGTTAGTTAAGCCACCCCTTGTTTCTAGAAAACTATAGAAGAAATTAGTCATGTTACCAAAACTTTTTGAAGAGGTATCCATGATACTCTCCCAGTGAAGAGAAGGAGCACGTGGAGTAAGAGTTAAGCACATTTTAGTTACCAAAACTGTTTTTTGCTGTTCAAAGTACATTTTTCATGTTTATGGTTTTATGGGTGTTGGGTCTGAACAATTATTGAGAGACATTTGAACAATTTTACACGTGTTAGTGCATTAGTAAGCTACAATATAAGGATAAACTGTCAACATGAAGTTAGCGTTTTGAAACAAATCATCAGGAGGAATGCAGGGAAATTTTAGAGGGCACTAGCTGTAATGAGCACAAAGACAGAATTGTACTTGATCCAAAATCAGTTACTCCAGTTTTTAAATCATTATAATCTAACACAGTGACAGGGCCAAACAGTCTGTTTTTCATTTAAAAACATTCGTAGAGGAACTCACTCCAGCAAGAGATGCTAGTTGACCCCAGGGCAAGATCATAGCTCAGGGGCCATATATGGTCATGTCATACAAATAGCTGCCACAAGTGTCTGTGCCAGAATCCACCAGCGCCTGCATTTTCTCTGTCGACTTAAGAGCATTCTCCACAAGTTGGGTGCAAGTCCAGGAGGATGCACGCTGTGAGTTCCCTGTTCTGTTCACTGACAGGTCAGACAAGCTTTAATGTTTTTCCTGAACTTCTAGCACAGACAGTTCAGTAAAAAAAAGTCTAGGCTTGTCTGATCCTTGAGTAAACAATCTGCCCAAGGCTTTTGCAAGATGCTGCTCATTCCACCCAGGTGTTCAGAACATTCATGCTAGGAAACTACACAAGATATAGATCCAAAAAAGCAGCAAAAAAGGGTTAGGTGGTTAGAAAAGAGGGATTTACTCAGGCAACAGGGAACAGGGGACACCAGGAAGCACGTGAGGGAAGCCAAGTGATGGACGGATGTCCAGGAGAGGTTCTAAAAGTGACAGGGAGGCTGAACAGCTGTGGCTGGAGCTCGGCTGCAGAGGCTGGGCTGGGGAATATGTCTGTCGGGGAGGTTCTGGTAGCAAAAGCAGACAAAGGCAAAAGTCAGACAAAGCAAGTTTCTGTAAGCACAAGACTCCAAAGCAATCATGCAGGCCCATTACCACTGATGGGAGAGTAAATCCACTGGCGCTGGAACACAGGTGGAGGCAGGCTTTATCCAGTGCTGATTAGTAATGACCTTCAGGTGTGAGACCTCTCCTGTTCAAAAACCCCACCCAGCCTGAAAAACACTACCAAAACAACAGGGAACGACAACTGAACAATGTTTCAAAATAAGAGCGAATACCTCAGATCAGCAAAATTCATGAAATTGTGCCGATTCAGCTTGGTTGCATCCAGTGGAAATTTAATTCAGGTCACTACTTTGTCTTAACCCTTTCAACACTATAGCCCGCTATACCTTATTACATTTTCACACTTGTATTTTACCTGTGTGTATATGGCAAGAGTAAACTTCCATATATATTTAACTGTCAACTTGTTCACTTTTGATTGATACCAGATATGTAATGATGTGAAGTCTACTTAAGAATTTATTAGTGATTAATTAAAATCATATCTGATCATGAATTTCAAGCAAAGTTACTTAGTGTTGAAAGGGGTAAAGGAAAATGCATGATACTTTTGCTCAGTGACTAAATATTTTACCCCAACTTTTATTTGCAGCTTTTCCAAGGAAACATTGACAACAACACCCACAAGAAGAATCTGTTTGAGCCTCCATTCTACGCTAAATATATCCGTGTCATCGCTCTATGCATGGAGCTGCTCGGCTGTGATGACTAGAAGCTCATCAATAACCAATAATCAAAGCTCCACCTCCTCCGACTGCAGCAGAGAATGGATCCACCGAGCTCATGTTTGCTGCATAGCTTGGAGTTTAACACTTGTGGCACTAACTAGTGACTTTTTTATGTTTGTTGTTTTTTTTATGTTTATGTTGATATATTTGTTTGAAATTGCAGCTTTGATTGCTCACAGAGTCCCTTATTTAGTAACTATGCTTTAAGCGTTTTTTTTTTTGTTTTTTTTGTTTTGTTTTTCTAATTTGCACAGATTTGCTTAGTCTGAATGATTTGTTCCCTTTAAGAATCCAAACTCTGCTCTTATTTTGTAGTTTTAACAATCTGCAGAGGTAAAACATCGTCACTATCATCCTCACTGTGTCTTATTCTGTCTATTATTCAACTGCTGTTTGGTTACTCAAGCACAAACTAGCATAATGACGCAGGGTCGGTGCAATACAGCGGATATTTTGGCATTTCCAACCATTCAGAAAGACAAAGTATGTCCAAGAGTAGAAAATTAAAACTTTCAAAGTAGTACTGCAGCACACTGATGAAGCCAGTAAATTGTAGGGCAAGGTCTTCATGTTGTGTCTGTTTGTTGTTGTTTTTTTTTTTTTTTTACACATTTTGACACATTTTTCAGCTTCATTCTTACATAAAATTTCATTCTAATTTAAAACTTTTTACCACAAATGTGAAATATGTAGAAAGATACATATACAGACCCTTTCCAAAAAATTAGATTATCACGGAAAAGTTGTTTAATTTCCATAATTCGATTCAAAAAGTTAAACTTTCATAGATTGTAGATTCAGGGCTCACAATTTAAATGATTTCAAGTATTTATTTGTTTATTTTTACATAATTTGGGCTTTCAGCTCATAAAACCCACGAAAACAGGATTTTATAAAATTAGAATACTGTGAACAAATCACCATTTACTTCTCAGTTTTTACAGAAAAAAAGAAAGAAATTAGGATAACATCAAATCAATCAAACTATGTTACTTTCAAAAAGATGTGTCAATCCCTTTGCCTTAATCACTGCCTTGATGCGCCATGGCATTCAGGCAATCAGCCTGTGGCATTGCCTGGGAGTTATGGAAGCCCAGATTTCCTTGATGCTTGCTGTCAGCTCTTTGTTTTTGGGTCTGGTGCCCCTCATTTTCCTTTTGATAATACCCCATAGATTCTCAATGGGGTTTAGGTCCAGCGAGTTGGCTGGCCAGTCAAGCACTGTGATGGCATGGGCATCAAACCAGGTTTTGGCGCTTCTGGCAGTATGGGCAGGGGCCAGGTCCTGCTGGAAGATGAAATCTGCATCTCCATACGGATCCTCAGCAGAAGGAATCATGAAGTCCTCTAAAACATTCTGGTAGACTGTTGCGGTGACTTTGGATTGAGTTTACCAACACCTGCACCGGACATTGCACCCCAAATCATGACTGACTGTGGATATTTCACACTGGACCTCAAGCAGCCTGGGTTCTGTTCCTCACCCATCTTCCTCCAAACCCTTGGACCTTGATTTCCGAATGAAAGGCACATTTTACTTTCATCAGAAAGGAGGACCTTGGACCACTGGTCAACAGTCCAGTCATTCTTCTCCTTGGCCCAGTTGACACACTTCCTACGTTGGCTCAGGCTCAGAAGTGGCTTGACCTGAGGAACCCAACATTTGTAGCCCATCTCCCAGATGCGTCTGAATGTGATGGTTTTTGAAGCTGTGACTCCCGCCTCGTTCCACTCTTTCAGATCTCTTCCAGATTCTTGAATCTTCTCTGTTTGATAATCCGCTGAAGCCCACGGTCATCTCTTTTGCTGGTGCATCTTCTTCTGCCACATTTTACCCTTCCACTAGACTTTCCATTGAAATGCTTGGACACAGCACTCTGTGAACAGCCAGCCTCCTTAGCTATGAACATCTGTGGCTTACTCATCCTGTGGATGCCAGATTTCCGATGGTTTTCTGGCCAGTTGTCAAGTCTGCAGTCTTCACCATATTGAACCGAACTGAGGCAACTGAACCAAACTGAAGCAATTTAATGACACCAGGGGAAACGTGTGCAGGTGCTTTGAGTTTAGTAGATGATTAGTGTGTGACACTCAGTTTAAAACATTCATGCCCTGCAAAATTTGGGCTGATTTCTTCACAGTATTCTAATTTTTTGAATTCCTCTTTTCGTGGGTTTTAAGAGCTGGAAGCTCAAATTATGTAAAAATAAACAAATAAATACTTGAAATCATTTCAATTGTGGGCCCTGAATCTAAATTTCTATGAAAGGTGAAGGCAGGGGACACCCTGGACAGGTCACCAGTCTATCGCAGGGCCACACTTAGAGACAGACAACCAAGCACACTCACATTCACACCTATTATTTAGAATCACCAATTAACCTCAACATGTTTTTGGACTGTGTGGGAGGAAGCCAGAAAACCCGGAGAGAACCCACGCTGCACGGGGAGAACATGCAAGCTCCACGCAGAAAGATCCCGGTGCCCCCACCGGGACGCGAACCGGCAACCTTCTTGCTACCAACTGCGCCACCTTGCAGCCCTAATTTTTTATCATCCAACCAAAAAACATTTTTTTCCATGAGTGTGCAATTTAGATAGAGAACACCATAGTGAGCACATAAACATGCAGACACCTAGAGATTACTGGTTTTGTGAAGAACCACAAAGCATCCTCACCCTCACAGCCTCATTTATGGAGTATGACAGAGTCAGCACGCCATCTGGTGGATGTGGTGCACTGAAACACACTTTCAAACTTCACCCGTGGCTCCACCTGCAGCAGCTACAGCAGTAACATACTGCTGACACGCTGATCTATTTCACTATTCATCTATTTTTTGTCATATATCTACAGTCAGAATGACCAAACCTTTAACTTCTTTAACTTCAATACCTAATACTTGCTGCTAATACTTACAGGATGTACTCTTACTTGAGTAGGATTTTTCATGCAGGACTCTTTTTTTCCTTTTTTTTTGACATTGTTGTATTGGTACTTTTGCTTAAATAAAAGATCTGAATATTCCTTCACTACCTCTGCTCTGACTCATATATTATATTAATATTAATATATTATAATAATATTGACCCATAACTGTGAGTCAGTGCCTGATGGAGTAAAGATTTTTTTTTTTTTTTTTAGCAGGATACACGTTCTGTCAGACCTGCAGTATTTCTGTCTTTTAGTCAGTGACAAAAGAATGAGACAATAATTGTTGCCTGTGCAAAAGCTGTTAAATGTCAAAGCTTAATTACCTCTTAGGTCTTAATTTACTGTTTGGAAACTTTCAAGGCAGGTGAAGAATTGTCATCTGAGGACCTTTCTGGGGTTTAGTGAATGCTGTGCTTCTCATACATTGTGGTAAGACTCTATAGATGTTCTCTGGTGTGACCCAACGTATATGAAGCTTGATTAATGTTGTCATGGTAACTACAGGATGAGTGAACTGCATGACCTGCAATCGCTTTAGGTGACTCATTCACTGATGATATAGCTGCGGCTGTCCTGTGGTGTTCGGCAGCAGATCCTGACTTGACCGTGGAGGCCTACAGGCAGGTGCCTCTTGATCCTTCGGGTCCTGTGGTTGCGAGGTGGAGCCTCCTTGAATTGGACACGTTCTGGTGCAGATGTTTGATGGGATTGGGACCTGGGGAGTTTGGAGGGTCAACGTTTTGGGTTCTTTCTGCTGGGGAAGGCTGTTTGGTTGGAGAGTGCTGTTGCCATGGAGGGATGTGTTTCGTCTGCAGTAATGTTTTGCAATATAACAAAATGATCAACGTTGTTCACTTCACCTAGTTTTAACGCACACACACACACAATGCCGACCCAGTCTCACGGCAATTCATGAAATAGTCACGAAACTGTGCCACATTTTTTCCCCTATCAGACAGCACATATACTTTGATGTTTTTGTCCTTCTTTTCTTCTGACAGTCAGGCATTAACCAATTTTACTGTCATGGCCCGTCCACACTAATAACTATAGAGATCACTATAAAGATGTGCGCGCCCACACTGACCAACGTTAACATTCTGTAAACACCGGTGCTGAGCTGAAGTGTGATGATATGGAGCTGCACAAGCAAACGGGTGTTGGGGAGATGACATTTAACATTTATAAATGGCACCATGAATGTCTGTTGATATACTAAAACACTCTGACAATGTTCGTCTGCAGAAGGATCCATTAGAAGTTTAAGCAAACCATCTATTATGGATGCTTATACAGTTTGATGCTTATCAGTATCATTGGTAGCACTACTGGCAGTTTTCAGTCTAACTAGATAATGATCACACACAAGATAATTTCTTTAAGGATTTCTCCATTCATGTATTATTAAAGCATAACATGACTGTCTGTATTGACTGAGCATCTCACAGCAGGAACATGGCATCAATGTAGTCCTACATTTAGAGATGAGAGAAAGGGCCTTTGAAGAAGAAGTTTAAATTCAGACAGTGGCTGTAGCAGTCTGAGGTTCTGGACCTTCTGGTCCCCCATTGTTAGAAACCAGGGCTGAGACATGTAATCAGAGGTGCTGCTGCTCCATCAGATGATCATTTAGCTCCATCTAGTGGACACACAGTACAACTTCATCTTCTGATGTGGGATGTTTCTGCAACAGGTGAGACATATTATTCAGTTTTGCGTTAGAATAAGGAGCATTTTCTATTTTGATCATGTCTCATGTGGTAACGAACATCATGTTATATGTAAATTGGCGTTGGCAATAACTGATAAAAAGGTGAAGCACTGTCATTAAAATGTCTCAGTACATCGAGGTGTCCAATCCTGGTCCTCGAGGGCCACAATCCTGCATGTTTCAGATGTTTCCCTCTTCCAACACACCTGATTCAAATGATCAGGATCGTTATCAGGCTTCTACAGAGCTTGATGATGAGCTGAAAACTATCAGTGAATTACCGTGAAACTGAAACAATCCTTAAAAGCTGATGATTCTCAGGTGAGTTCTGGAGCGCCCCCTGTCCTGCCGCAGCAGCCGTACGGCAAATTGAAACCCGGTTTATAGACGAGCATGTAGCCCAAACACAGTAAAAGCACTTATATTTTATCACAAATAAACGATAATAGCTATGAGCGACATCGCTGGGATCACTTTCAGAGCGATTTCAGAACAGCTTCTCTCTGCCTGGATATTTGTTCCCTTTTATATTTGAATGGACACAGAGCTTATACACAGCTGGAGCACACGGTAGCTGCTCAGCGCCGGTGTTTACAGAATGTTAACGTTGGTCAGTGTGGGCGCACACATCTGTATAGTGATCTCTATAGTTATTAGTGTGGACGGGCCATGACAGTAAAAGAGGTTAATGCCTGACTGTCAGAAGAAAAGAGGGACAAAAACATCACAGCATATGCTCTGTCTGATAGGGGGGAAAAAATGTGGCACGAAACATAATTTCAATTGAAATGTACTGATTTGAAATTTGTGCTGGCGAACACAAAAAAGGTGGGCAATTCGTGTCCCTGGACACGAATCAACAGATTAAGTTTCGTGACTGTTTCAATGAATTGCCGTGAGACTGGGGACTGAGACTGACAATGCACACAACAAGCGTCCACCTTTCTTGCACATGTGTGGTTGATGTGTTTGTAGCATGGACAGGAAGGACGATTGCAACGGCTGCATCTGAAATAAACCATCATCACCCCCTACATCACTTTATTTGTATACACAGTCATGGAAAAAATTATTAGACTGCCCTTGTTTTCTTCAATTTATTGTCAATTTTAATGCCTGGTACCACTAAAGGTGTATTACCTGAAGAATACAATGGACACAGTATACAAGAGGTCATTTCATGTCATAAGCAGCACCGCACATGCAAAGGCCTAGATTGGTTTCCTGCTTACATTCAAGCCGCAGCACAACTCAGAAGTTGTCAGCTCTCACATAATGCCTAAAACAGAAGAATTATGTGACGCCACAAAGGCAGCCATCTTGACACTGCTGGAAATCAGGATGAGTGAGAGACAGGTAGTGAAAAAACTGAAGATCTCCAAGACAGCTCTCCATGACACCGAGAAAAAAACAAGGCCAACATGGTACAACCAAATTGCCAGCCGGTCGCAGCAGGAAACGTCTTTCTACCCCACAAGATGACCATGCACACATCCATTCCTGTGTCAGGAATCATTGTCACCCCAAACACAAAGCAAATTTGTTTGAATTTGTGCAACAGGAATGGGCTGCTGTGACTAAAACAGACAGAAAAGAAAACACAGAATGCCTAGAAGCACTGTTTTTGGTAGTACAATGCCATAGCTATTGATGTAAGAACTTAAGTGTGTTTGGTTATTATCAAGAAAACCATAGAAAACGGCTCAATATCAGCTCTTAAATGAAACTCTTATGAGATATTTTTCTTGTTTTCATTCTAATTGTTCAAACAAATGTACCATTAGTTGTACCAGGCATTAAAATGAACAAGAAATTGAAGAAAACAATGGTGGTCTAATATTTTTTTTTCCATGACTAGTGCCTCCATGTCAGAATGAGAAATGAGCATCCATCGCATGTACTCTACTTTTTGCTAAAAATCCCATATTGTAATGCATATTGTACATTAGACTATTGTGCAGTTCAAGTAAACAAGTACTACAAAAACAAACCATGACAACTTATATTAAATCTGCTGATCTGATGTGAGGTTCATTTCTAGAGCACAATCTGATGCCCATTTCACCAACACGGGTCTATTTTCATAGATTTATTTTTAGGTGTATTACTTCAGGACATACTGCAGGTTCTGCACTGTATGTATGCTTTTTAAAAAAAAATTATTTATCTTTTTACATTTGTATGAGTTGTTTTTCATGCTGTATGGACCTGTCACAGCTAATGACCACTCACTGAACATTCCACCCTGTAGCCCTTTCGCTTTGCTCGCCTTGTTATCACATGATTCATTCAAATTGCCCACTCGGTGAAAGAGGCCAAAAATACACGCGACCACATTTTTAATAATGAGCCACATAGTGATGTCATCCAGAGCGCTCCTCGGCACTAATTAACTAATAGCAAACCCCCTTATTTGTCCAAGATGTAATCAGGTGCTTGCTGAACATGATGAATTCATCATGTTCATCAGAAGCGTAGAATGTTGGAAAAAATAGAAACTGTCGTAGCATTCAAAGATGCACAGTTAGATTTAATTAGGATCTAACAAGAAATATACTATTTATACATAGTCTGACCATTAAGAATGTATACGTAAACTGCACAGAACATGTATTCAGCGTGGATTTCTCACATGAATATTTACTTTTCTTCTTACACAAGCAGAATAATCTTGTTCTATTGATCTACTTTCCCACATCTTTATACGACTGAGTAAATAATGTGTCATCTATCATGGATTAATGTGATCTTCCCATCCGTCACCTCATGGCAGAAAACGGTTCAGTGTGCTTAAACTAACCATATGGCGATGGATTTTCAAGCGTCACACAGAGACTTCCCAGCTCATCCCTGAAGCTTCACAGCGTCGAAACTGGAGATGAACACAGCAGCTGCCTCTTCCTGTCTGACCCTGACCTGAGTAGCTGGCAGCTGCAACTATGGCTGGAGGTGTCTGCTTTATATGCATCACTTTCAAATTTGTTCTCTCACTAAGGCACTCTGTAACTGCATTTGTACTCTAACATTGCCTGTCATGTTTCTTACAAAGCTTTTGAGTGAAAGTTGTTTTATATTTGAGGAATTACTGCATGAATATGTAGATATTTCACAGTAATCTTTTTTTCCCAGACCTGGGATGTATTTTATGTTCTCTATTTGTAAGCAAGTGTGTGTTCCACAAATCACATTGCTCACTTTTAGAAAAGAAATGCATTTATTTTATAGATTATTTTACCAAGTAAGGTACAGACTGTTGAACCAGACATGCAAGCATCGACATCTGCACACACACACGCAGCTGAAATCTTTGGGGGTGGGTTGGGATCTGGATTGATTTGTGCTGATTCCCTTGGGGTGCAGTTTCTGAATCTCTGAAAATATATGATAAAATCATTTGCAGTCTTGCAATGATAAACATGTCATTCACTGTGTTTCAGTTTTCCTACACCGTAACAAATTTTCCTGTAAAAAAAAAAAAAAAAAGGAAGGTAAACAAGTGGCAGCAGGGTTGTCATTATGTTAATGTAAAATTAACATTTTCTACTGTCACAAAAATATACAGTATTTACTCTTCATGAAAAATACAGAATTAATATGTTGTTGTTTTTTCCATGTAAAGAACCAGTAAACAACTGGCAGCAGGGTTGCCATTCAGTTTCTGTTAAATTCATTTTTTTAATGTCACTAAAATGTACAGTTATGTGCTGTTCAAAATACAGCGTGAACTGTGTGTTTTTTCATTACATTCACATTGTTTTATAATTAGCTGACTATTTGGTTTGTATTGTGTACACAGATTTTATTAAACCTTTTTTTTTTTTTTTTTTAATTAAATAATACATTTGTTAAGGAAAAAGGCTATAATATACCTAACTGGTAAATAAACAAAAACATATGCCATAACAACATAGTTAAAACACTGAGTTTTCATGTGACTACATTGTGAGAGAAAAAAAGTCAGTTTGTTATTGGACTTTACTTTTTATTTTTAAATAGAGTTGGAAACTTGACATGCAGAACAATGGTATGAAAAACTAGTTCTGACAAAAACCTAAGACAGAGTCTTCTCTCTTAAAATGCCATAAATAAAAATAAAAGGTACTCCAAAATATCTAAGCCATCAGCTATATCACCTTTTTGACAAACAATATATTGAAAGATACAAAACAACTTTAGGTAACTGAACAAGGTGACCAGAACAGAACATATAAATGAATGGTTTGCTTTTAAGCAGCTTTTAACCAGGGAACTGTTCATCAAAGCAGGAATAGAATGTCAGCCAGATACTGTTAGTGTAGAAGATTAGATTATCATGATAGTCTTTTGAGCAAAATTTGAATTAGCTATTTGAATATGATTCAATTTTGATTCACAATTCAAGTTCGGACACATTTCAAAGGTTGTAGCATTTTAAATCTGGCAAACTTACCAACCTTGCTGTGTGGAGTATCCACAGTATCAGACAGTTGAGCTACAACAAAACTCTTTTTATGAAAACTTAATTTTGCTGTGTATCATATAATGCTAGAACACAGTTATATTACCCAGCCTCCAGGCTTATCAGTGGTACAAATAGAATAAAGAAATATCAAGACATTAAATAAAGATGTTTTTTTTCAACATAAAGCCGTTTGTCAGAAATAGTTAATTAGTAATAATGATAGTAAAAATAAAATGAACACCACCAGACCTAAGATGTCCAAATATGAATTGTATGTTAAAGCTCTAACAAGACACATTAAACACACACATTAAATGCAGAAGTTCAAATATTGGGCGATGACAGGCGAGTGGTTAGTGAATGACTTACGACCCACTTGACACCAGTTCTCTTAATCCAGCCCTAAACTAACCCTCAGCCAACCAAAACACGCCAACCTGGAACATTCAAACTGTTGTATGTGTAGTCTAAGAAACAGAACACAAATAACACACACAGAGAATGACAAAAAGAATGCAGGGTGTGAGAATAAGAGATGTCATGAGTAAAAGAAAGACTGAGATAATAAAACATGATCAGAGAGAGGAAGAGAAGAGCAAGGTTAGATTGAGAGCAAGAAAGATTTAGAGAAATGATACAAGCTGGTGTTTTGATAAATTTATGAAAGTAATGGGGTTAAATAATCTCACCATTTTAAATAAAGTCCCACATAAAGTCCACAAGTCTCCTCAGCCGAATCGATACATTTTGTTGGTCACCTTGCCAGTTTTCTTTGACAAGACTTTGCCTTGTCCAGCCTCGGTGCCTTTCTCTGGGTTTATTCCAACGAAGCGCCTGAAAAATGACATTATTTCTTCAGACAGTAAAAATGAAGTTGTGCAACTCACTTATTATGATTAACAGCACAATAAAATGCAACAAATGTACAGATACGCAATAGCATGTCACTGAAAAGATGAGGAGAAAAAAATCAGATTTTACTGAAAGTATCTAACCTCTGGATGAATTGGAGTGTGCATGCTGCCTCTTCTTGGTATTGAAGATGTAGTTGGTGGAAAATACAGCAGCAAGCCCTGTCAGGAAGGTGGGCTGGAGCCCCTCACATATGATGTGGCCTTCAAGGCTGACCATCCAGCGCTGAATACAGCTTCCCACTGTTTCACCTGAAACTGTAGTTTCAGATTTTTTTAGTGATGAGTTGTGAAACACAG
Source organism: Stegastes partitus (assembly GCF_000690725.1). Taxonomy (NCBI): domain Eukaryota; kingdom Metazoa; phylum Chordata; class Actinopteri; family Pomacentridae; genus Stegastes; species Stegastes partitus. Next base: position 2,375 of record NW_007581414.1, on the reverse strand, counting down.
TTTTGCCATGTGTACTCTGGTTGAGAACCCTTTTTTATAATCCATTATGAACATTCTGTCCTTCCATTTCTATAGTGTCCTGAATCAATATTTCTAAAATAGTCATTGCTTCGCATTTCAACTGCCCCAGACAGTCCACAGTAACATGCAGAGATGTAGTTGTTTGAGGTCTGAAAATTAAACTGATCAGTTGTGACAACTGTGACGCAGGTACTTACTGTGATCAGTAGGGCAGCAGTAAAATCGTCTGGTGCATCTGTAAGGTCAGAAAGACATGTCAAAAGTCAACCTCAGTACAATTTAACAGTCAATTGGAATGAGGCACAGAACTCTCAACAGCTTCTGCTCTATAGGCTTTACTGTACTGTCATCAAGCAGATTCATGCCAATGCTACTAGCCTAATGCAAGGTGGAGTGAAATAACACACAGATTTAAAGAAACAGTAAGTTGCAGCAAAGCCAATCTTCTTCAGCACTTCACTCCTGATCCGTTAATTATCTTGAATATAACCTTGAATCCCTGAATTTTGAATCTGCAACTGCTACCACCCAATAACCAGCATGGACTGTAGTTACTTCAATTTTTAAGTTATTGAAAGGTCTACACAAGCTCATCATTATGCTCCATGAATTCACTGCATGGCAAAATAAACGTGTTCACATGTTAGCTGTGATTAAAATGAGCTCCCTGTGATGCTTGATTCATCTGCAATCATCTATGAAATTCTAGCAAATGTTAGTTGCTAAATTGTTCTATTTTAATGTACACAGCGTATTTACAAACGCAAACAAACAAGAAACATCACATATAGACTTTGCACTATCTTATGAATTAAATACAACAGCTACTTACCAAACAATTAACAAGCAAAAGCATGGATCCAGTTTCACATGTGCTGCTCAGAGGATCCATCCATCCATTATCTATACACCGCTTAATCCTCACTGGGGTCATGGGGGGCTGGAACCTATCTCAGCCGAATTAGAGCGAAGGCAGGGGACACCCTGGACAGGTCACCAGTCTATCACAGGGCTACACTTAGAGACAGACAACCAAGCACACTCACATTCACACCTACGGACAATTTAGAATCACCAATTAACCTCAACATGTTTTTGGACTGTGGGAGGAAGCCGGAGAACCCGGAGAGAATCCACGCTGCACGGGGAGAACATGCAAACTCCACACAGAAAGATCCCGGGTGTCCTCACTGGGACGCAAACCGGCAACTTTCTAGCTGCAAGGCACCAGTGCTACCAACTGCGCCACCTTGCAGCCCTGCTCAGGTAATGCTCCTCCCAAAATGCAAAAAGTTCTGCATGATGCTGTTATTTAAGATATGTTTGGATGACTGATTAATGATAAAGTGCTGTATTTAAGGAATACATTAAAGTTCTGTTAAAAAAACAATCAGCGGACTTCAGTTTAACAGATTTTCTTTTGCATTAATGGTAAAGTGCTGTATGTAAAAATATCAGATTGATACTGTTGAAATCCGGCTGTAAATTTACAGCAGTTTTTTACAGTGTAATTATTTACCAAACTAATGGGGACAAAGCAGAGTTTTATGCTGAACTCAGCCTGGTTGTCACAGATACGGCTGGAATCATTGAAATTCACTAAATGTTCACTAAAATTTTATCAAGCAAGAGCCCATATGACAATTTGTAACATTTATTCGTGCGACTTTTTAACATTTCATCGCAAGTGAAATCAACAAGTAGGCTCCAATGTTACACGCACACAAATAAGCAAAACTAAGACTGAGCGGGCATCTGAGAAACCAATTCATAAAGAGAGACATCTGCTGTCTCTCTTTACAGCATGGAGATAATTTGACATTTTGGGAAAAAATGTTCATTTGCTTACATAGTGAGAATTAAATAAATGAGAAGATCATTAACATGTCTGCAGTTAATATGAAGCTTTAATCAGTGGCCCAAGCACAAAGACGGGAGACAGTTAGCCTTATGCTGTCCATGGGTAACATAATCTGCCAAACAGCATCTGTAAACGCATACAAATGACTTCCTTAAGATCTGTCAACATAAAAACACTGGAATCTTGTGCGAGGCTTACCGACCGCTATAGGGTAATTGGGGTCCGAGCACCCAAAAGGGTGCGAAGACCCTACTGGAACTGCTCGGATTATTAGGGTCCGAGCACTAACGGTGCAAGGACCCTATTGTAACCGTTGTGATTATTATTAGGGTCCGAGCACCCAAAAGGGTGCGAAGACCCTATTGGAACTGCTCGGATTATTATTATTCTTCGTGACAAAGAGTCCTATCGGAAGCACGTTTGACCTACAGCTACGCAATTTGGTAGGCATATAGAGCTGGTCAGCACAAATAAAAATATCTCTCCGCTCCAA
>NW_007581413.1:0-48812 GCF_000690725.1 Stegastes partitus | reverse complement strand
CACTGATCTGTGAACATCTGTGTTCAGGTGATTTGCTGCCGGCCGATGGTATCCTGATCCAAGGCAACGATCTGAAGATAGACGAGAGCTCCCTCACAGGAGAGTCTGACCACGTACGCAAATCTGTGGAGAAGGACCCCATGCTGCTCTCAGGTTTGTTTCCAAATTTTCTGACTTTTGCGTTCCACCACCCTGATACTGCTTGGAGAGCATAATTTAAAGTCATGTCAAAGTCAGTTTTATTTCTAAGACTCAATAGACTTCAGAGGCCTCAGAGGGCTTTATAATATGCACAGCATCCTTTGCACCTGAATCAAACAGGGAAGAAAAGATGGTGGTAGGCTTCTCTTGGCATTTGTGTACAATCACTTTTTTCCTAAAATGTTCTTCATCATATATAGAACAATAGACCACCATGTAGACATTTTCTGACTACATCCCGGGGTCGCTAAGTTTCTGTGGACAAAATAAAAGAACAATTAAATGCAACTGAATTTAAATTTATTTTAGAGTTTTTTTTTTTTTAAATGAAACATGTTGGATAAAATGAGATTGATGAATTATCACAATTTTAAGCTTAAATTTGGTAAATTTCCAATGATTAGTTCGAGGACTGTTGGAAATCTGACTGTCTTATTTAAAAAAGATTCTGGATCTGATAAATGATGTAATTTTGGTGATTTTTTAAAGCGATACCATGACTTTTAGAGTTTAGAGGGTTAAACCCAAAAGTCCCGTACTGTAATCAGTTTTTATTGTCAGTAATCATTTTTGTTGTAATATTGCATTTTAGTTTCCTTCAGCTCATTGTTTCTACAAGATTATCATAATTTTCAATTAAAAAATTCTGGTACAGCACAGAAGTTTTAAACTTCCTGGTAAAGAAAGTGGAAAATCTGGAAATTTTGTCTTTTCTTTGGCGGAGACCAAACGTACATATTGGAGGAGAGTGAATATTTTAACCTAAATCGGTGAGGTGGCCAAACCCAAGAGTGGATCTAGAGTTTTCTTCATGTTATTCTGATGCCAGCAGCTGCAATTTAAAGTGTGCATCAGGATACCAAGACATTACGTTATTTATTATTTATAACCGTTTGGCAGCGTTCCAAAAAGGAAAAAACTACTCACAATATTGCATTTTTGAATATTTATGGGTCACCAAGCCAAATCTCCACAGCTTTTTGCCTTCAGGTCTCAAGTAAGTCAAATTCTCACAGCAAGACAAGTCCTGAATTTTGTGACTCCCAATCCAACCCGAGTCCAAGCTTCACAATTCAATTCTACGACCAACTGGCAAGAACAGCTCAGAGCATCTGTCATATGTGGTGTTTTAAGAACGTTACAAATATTTGCAGAATTCTCGTAACCATTTGAGAGAATCTTCCTCTCGTCTCCTAATCCGGATCCTTGTGTTTGGATGTTCAGGTACCCACGTGATGGAGGGCTCGGGTCGGATGCTGGTGACAGCTGTAGGTGTCAACTCACAGACAGGAATCATCTTCACCCTGCTGGGAGCTGGAGAGGTGGAGGAAGATGGCAAAGAGAAGAAGGGTAAGCGGAGAAACACTGAATTTATATCCACTGTGTTTTGGCCTGGGATGAGAGAAAGATTAATTTTGCCTTCTTAGTTGTTTGATCTGCTTACATATGAAGATGAACAAACTGAATATTTAGTGTTACATATATACGATGGCTGTGTTCCTGATATGTGCAAACCAGTAGAGGAAGTCAGCAGATGCTGAAGGAAAACTCTATCATACATCTCTACCTTCTCCATGGATGAATCCTTCAACCTGCCCTGAACCATTTAGTATGTTCACACACTCCTGGATGGATTAAGAAACAGGCCTTCTGGCCAGAGGTCCAGCGACCCAAAGGGACGGGATAGCAGGACCAGAGTCCTTTGTTTGAAATGACTGTTAGTATTTCTTATTTGACAGAGAGACGCAACACAACTATGAAAAGACAGAAAGAGACCACAAAAAGACAGTAAATGACCACAAACAGACACATGTCCACAAGGTGATAAAACAATCACATAGAAGAACCACAGAGAGACAATAAACAACCACAAAATGATCAGGAAACAACCCCAAAGAGACAATAAATAACCACAAAGAGACACAAAATGATTACAAAGCCATGGAGAGCAAGTACAAAGACAGACAACAGAGAGAGACAAAACAACTGCACAGTTATTATAGAGAGATTCAGAACCTCCATGGAAACAACTAAAATGAGATATAGATTACTACAAACAGACACACAACAACCACGAAAGACAAAATGACTTCATGCAGGCACAAAATGTCACACACAAGGAGTCACAAAATGACATAAAGAGAAGACAAGAGACATAAAACGACCATGAAGTAACACAAAATAAACACAAAACTGCCATGGAAAGGCACTAAATGGCCATAAAGAGATACAAAATTAACCACAAACTAAACACAAAGGTGTACAAAATGACTACATGCAGACACAAAATAACTACAGAGACATGAAATGTCCACAAAGACACACAAAACGACCACAAAGAGACACAAAACGTCTACAAACAGATGCAAAATGGCTACAGAGACACAAAACGACCACAAAAAACCCACAACTTGTCCATAAAGAGTCACAAAATGTGATCAAGAACCGCAACTGATGCAAAACAACCACAATGAGACATTAAATTACCCTCGAAAAACTGGAGAAATTAGAGAGAGATGAAAAACAACATTGGTCTCAAAAACAGATACAACTGATGCAACGCAACTGCAAAGAATGAGTCCAGAGAGATGCAAAAACATTATAAAGACCTGCAAGACAATCACAAATCGAGTCAAAATGACTTGAAAGAGACACAAAATTTGATAATTGATGTAAAACAGCCAAAAAGGGACATCACATGATCACAAAATGAGCTCAAAGAGACACAAAATGACCCCAGAGACGGACCACTAAGAGATGAAAAACAAAATTGGATAAAACTGATGCAACACAACTGCAAAAAATGAACCCAGAGAAATGCAAAAACATCATAAAAACCTGCAAGACAACCACAAATCGAGTCAAAATGACTTGAAGGAAACACAAAATGACCACAAGAGAAACAAAATGTGATAATTGATGTAAAACGACCACAAAGAGACATCAGAAAATCACAAAATGTCCTCAAAGAGACACAAAATGACTACAGAGACGAAAAACGAAATCAGACGCAACTGATGCAACACAACCGCAAAAGTATGACCTCAGCGGGACGCAAAAAGGAACGCAAGATGACCACAGATCGAGGCAAAGCCACCGCGAAGACACACAAAAAAAGATAAGAGCACAGTCTGGGAACTACGAATGACGCAGCCGCCGTTGTTTGGTGTCACTCCGGGGGTCTTTGGCTTCTCGCGGAGGGCGGGGTGGTGGTGGTGGCTGCTACATGTCTGTGCCCAGGGGCCCCTTGTTTCATAATCCGTCTCTGCTCACACTCTGCAGCATGTGTGTGTCTGTGTGTGTGTGTGTGTGTGTGTGTGTGTGTGGCAGTCAAACTGATTTCAGATAAGAGCTTCAGCAGGAAACGCACCAGTTTAAGCTCATAGATAATTCAGCCCACACCCTCTCCATCCTCCTCTATTCCCTCACGTTCTCATGCCCCCTTTTCCCCTCTAACTCCGTCACCTGGGCTCCTGTTTACGCCACTGTTTGTGCCCTCCTTCCCCTCTGCTGCCGCTGCTGCTGCTCTCTCCACCGTTTCCCCCCCTTTTCCCTTCCCTTAATATGAGAGAGAGAGAGAGATGGAGGCTGCAGATTGAATCAATTATTGAAAGAGCAGAGGGAGAGCGAGGCAGCCGGAGAGATTCAGGGAGGAGTGTTGGTTGGTCAACACACGGAGCATTAGTCTGCGCTTTAAATTTGTTTTGGAGGCGCCCTGCAGTCAGAGCAGAGCTGCAGACAACAAGGAGCTGCACATACTTTCCGAAGCACTTAAGGTTAATATCATTACCCCTTGCACTCATCTGCCGCCGCAGTTCTCACTCCTGCATGGGAATGCGAGCGGGATTGTTGTCAAAAAAAGAAGAAAACACCATCCTGGGAACAGATTATCTTATTTTGTGAAAGAAATGCTGCTTGTTGTCCTCGTGCGCTTGCACTCAGAGCCTCTGTGGGTCGGATCATTCAGACAGTCATTTACTGGAGCTGATACATTATTCATGAGACTTCTACAAAATGCCATAACTTGTTAGTTTTTTCCTCATGCAGTGTGGGTTTGCTACGGGGCTGTTTTTCTCTTTTATCTGTCTCTCATTTCGAGGTTGTGTTCACTTTTTTTTTTTTTTTTCTCCTCTCAGCAAAGACATTCTGCTAATAGAAGTCGCGCGTACAATTATTCTTCTTTTGTTTTCCCCCCTTTTTTTGCCAAATCTCCTCATGTGCCCCCTCCAAAACCTTCCTTCCTTCACACATTCCCCCAAACAGAGGACAGTACTCAGTTGCTCATCTCCGCAGATGCCAGTTACAGCACAGTCACCAATGGTATGTGAGCATAACGTTGTCGACCCTACTCTTTTCCTCCGCCCATGAATGGACCCCACAGTGTACACGGTGCAGTGAACGTGACCTATATTAGACTCATGCATTTCAAAATGTCTCTCAGTCTCCCGACCCAGTGTATAAACGTGTGCACCTTTATAACTCTTCCCTTTAGTATCGTTTTTGTGTGATTTTTCTGTTTCTGGAAGTGTGTGGCTGTCCCCAAGACCAGAAATATGAACTGTTTAAGCAGTAAACATGCAATTCTTTTTAATAAATCCTTATAGTCTGGCTCTGTCTAACTCGCGCTACCTTTCTCTTAGGAAAACAACCTGACGGAGCAGTGGAGAACAATCAGAACAAAGGTAAAGTCTTAAGATGTTTGTTGAGCTTGGTTTGGATGTGTGATGTGTTTCCTTTATCTTCAGGGCTTCTGTAGTCTCGTCAGAATTCTGACAAATCTTGAAAATGATTTCTTCAAAATAAAAATTAGATTTCGTCTCGTCTTGCTTTTTTGTAGCACTAAGATGCTGTACCTTTGTGTCATTAAGTGTGTAATGTAATGTTATTTATGTGTATTTTGCACTTCATTTGTTTCACAGTTGAAGTAATAAAGTAGATGAACTAAACATTAGGCTGCCTGTCAACCCTCTGAACCCCAGCAGCTTTAAAAGACATGGTATCATTTTTAAAAATCGCTAAAATTACACCATTAATTAGAGCTACAAACTCTAAAAAACAGGAAACAGGTTTGGTTTTTTTATCTTTCGGATTGTCCTTAAACTAGCCATCTTTGACATGTTATTCTACTGCAAAAATTTACTAATTTAGGCTTAAAATCATGATTTTTTTTTTTTTTAAATGCCTTTGTTCTATGCATCTCATTTAAAGTACAAGCAAAAATGAGCCATTTCCTATAAACAGATTCTGTAAAAAACTAAAAATTCTATGCTTATTAATACAACCACAAAGTCATCAGTGACTCAGCTGCGACCAACAGCAACATGACAAAAATTCATCGACTATTGGGCTGAACTGCAGGCCGTGTTTACCCGAGTAGACAGAAGACAACACAGAAAAAATCCAACTAGTAAAATATTCATAGTATGTAGAGCCACCATTTTCTCAAGTATTGATAACAACTGTAAGAACATGGGAAATTTTCTTTTCTCTGCTTCTAGCCATGGTTGTTCTGTTTCCATAGAGGCGCAGGACTTTAAAATGCAGGAAAAATGAGCCCGTAGTGAGTAAAAATATGACGGGAGCAAAAAAATAATAATAATCAGGAACTGTTTGGACTTCAGAGGACTAAGCTTTTCAGTGCAGTAGAATTTAAAAAGATATTTTGTCACCATAAAATAATCCTCTAAACAGCTGTCAATTTCATTTAATTTTTAAATACCACATTTTTATTATTATTAATAATAATTTATTACTGTATAATAACTATAGTGGCACAATCACCGGTGATGAAAGCTGGTCCATCCACAATAAACTCTTTATTTTGTTAACTGTTGATTTAAAATGATGATTTAAAATATGTTTGTGAGTGATGTATATTTGTCTGTTTTTATTTACGTGCTGTGGGTGAGATTAGAGATCTGACTGTTTAAACAAAGTGAAAGTAGAGCAGAAGAAGCAGAATAGGAAAACACTTAAAGCTATTCTGTAGCTACTAGAGTACAGGTGATCTGGATTTTGTAATCTCTGTAAAGTTTGTTGGAAACACTGGCACGAACATAAAATGGATTACCTGATCCTGGGCAGCAAACCAAAGGGTTTCCAAACCACGATCACTCTGATCCACATTAAACTGTTAGAACAACGGGGCTCAGGTGCAGTGCTGAAGAGAGTGTAAATATTTTTTGTGTTTTTTTTTTTTTTTTGTGTGTGTGTGTGTGTTTGTGTTTTTCAGCCAAGAAGACGGACGGGGGTGTTGCCATGGAAATGCAACCCCTGAAGAGTGCGGAGGGAGGCGAGGTGGAGGACAGAGAGAAGAAGAAGACCAATGTTCCGAAGAAAGAAAAGAGCGTCCTGCAGGGCAAACTCACCAAACTGGCTGTTCAGATCGGCAAAGCAGGTACACAACTGTCTCCCCTTTGACCAGGCAGGTTTTTATGCTCCGTTAGCAGGAAGCTGCTCCTACACTCAGAACTAACGCAGAGCTTTTGTTGCAAACACGCACAGCTTTCTGAATCTGAGCTCTCCCTGAATACGAGGAATAAATTACAGGAGTCGTGTGAAACTTGGCACATCAGGTGCGAAGAGTCTGTTTTTTTTTTCTTCTTTTTTCTTTTTTGCCACTCAAAAACAAACGATGGCGGCGTTCTCGAGTACTATAAACTGTGATGGAAAGAGATCACACAGGTGAAGCAGTGAAGTGAGCGATGATGCACTCTGTAGATTTTCATGCATTGCTTCAAAGCCGCAATAAAACACAATTCAGAACAGGCTTGTCTGAGAGACTCTGATGAATTGTCTCTGTTCTCTCACAGGTTTGGTGATGTCGGCCATCACCGTCATCATTCTGGTGCTGTACTTTGTCATCAACACATTTGTCGTTGAAGGTCTGTACGGCTTCCCATCGTATCTCTATTTTACTCCTGCCAGTCGTAGATTTAATATTTAGCACTCTGCTGACAGAAACTTTCAAGTTGCACTTTATTTTAGCTTTTATGGTTTGTCTTCCAGGTCGCACATGGATGACAGAGTGCACTCCGGTCTACATCCAGTACTTTGTCAAGTTCTTCATCATCGGAGTCACTGTGCTGGTGGTGGCCGTCCCAGAGGGTTTACCGCTCGCTGTCACCATCTCTCTGGCCTATTCTGTCAAGGTACGCACACCAAAACTCTTCAATGAACGATAAGACATGTAGGAGCTGTCGGTTCTTTAGCTGTTGTCACACCTGGGTGTCTTTTAAGGTCAAAATAAAATGAAAGGAATAGTTTGACATCATTCTGTGTGCTTCAATAGTAGGTTTAAAAGCCAAATAGTTTATCAGAAAGTTTTTAAAAATCTGTTTTCACTGTTGTATTTTGTGTAGATAAAGTAAATACACTTGTTAAATTTGGTTGCTTATACACATTGCTGTTTGTAGTGTTTATGCAAAGCTAAGCTAACCGTATTTTTGCTTGGGCTCTATGCTGAATATACAAACATTTGAAAGAGGTGAAGCTATTCCGTTAATCCTCAAGTTTGCTTGATTACTAATCTTACAAAAGATATTGAACATAAACCAGCATTACTATCAATGTTATAAGAGCCCAGATATTTTTTTTCATATAATGCATTTGCTAGATTTGTACAAAAATGTATATTCAAGCGTTTTAATTTCATTCTGCTTGTCTGCTTATAAAACCAAACATAAACCCTTGATTTCAATATTTGTTCCACACAGTCTGAAAACTAGTTTAGAAATGTAGGTAGTTAAATATCTATAGCATGCAGTTACCTTTTCCTTCAGTGTTGGTTAACACCTGTGGCCACTAATGAATAATCAAAAAAAAATTTTTTTCATGATTTATGGCAATATTACTGTGTTCCACTGCACAGAAGGCATTTGAGTTCTCTCTTCTTCTAGCCATAGTTGTGCTGTTTCCATAGAATTGCAGGACTTCATATTGCAGTTAAAAAGTAAAAAGGGTCTGCAGTAAGGAAAAAAGTGAAAGAAGCAAAAAAAAAAGCCCAGAAAATGCTGGTAGTTCAAAGAATTAAAACATGAAGAAAGGAAAAGCATTAACATGAAAACTAAAGTTAACAACATAGATATAAACAGGAACAGGAGGACAAGATGGTTCACGATAAGTACTTAATGTTCAGTCAAAGGCAGTGCTGAACATAAAAGTTTCAACCTGGTTGTCAAAGTGGAAGCAAACCTAACATCTTCTGGAAGTTTGGTCCACTGAGAGCACAGTGAGATTTCTTTCAACTCTTGTCTTTGATGCAATTGAAGCCAGCACAGAGACTTGAGAACTGCTGTGAAGTGTTCATTTTTCTTTATCTTTGCCAGAACTCCAGAAGAAGCAGAGTATTTGGTGAGAAACTTGAGAAAAAGATCATTACAGTGATCTAAAAAACTAGAAATTAAAGCTCTCAAATCATCTGATTCTTGCTATGTGAGATGGTGGGATGCAGAGTTTGTAACTGGCTGTTAAATTTCAAGTCCAAGTTTTCAGAGATAATTTCAGTTGTGTTTACATTTAGACCTAAAAATTTCAGGCACATCCAATCATTTATTTGTTTAGTGCCCTTGCTGAGAGAGTCTGTGGGAGTGTAGTTGCTTTGTGACAGAGCAAATTAAATCTGGATGTTGTCAGCAAAATTCTGACAGTTGATGATATTATTTAGCATAACGTGACCTCGTGGAAACAATAGAGGATCAAGGATTGAGCCCTGGGGAACTCCACATATTACTATGGCCCACACACAGGCACAATTACGAGTTGAAACAAAAGAGTTCCTCCTGTGAAGATTGAATTTTAACCACATTAGCACTGAGTCTGTGAGTCCAAGTCAAGCTTCCAGTGTGCCCAGTAATTCTGAGCACTCAGCTGTGTCTTCTAATACGACTAGAACTGAAATTTTGCCGAGGTCAGCTCTGTAAGTGAGTGGTTAAAGTTTGCTTCTAGTTTTAACAAAGTCTCTAGAAATGTTCACGTATAAATCCACTTTGCAAATTGTACAAGTCTTCAACTAAAATAGAAATTAAGGAAATATACTGCTTTATATCACTGGATTATACAATATGTCCTGTTTGTAATTTAGCTGGTGCACCATGTTATCCAGTTGATCTTTGCAGACGTTATGAGCCCTGAAATGTTTCCTACAGTGCTGTTGGTTTTAGCTAATTTGCAGAATTGGTGTTTGGTACAGAATTTGATTATTTTTTGGCAAATCTTTAAATGAGACACGTATTATCAAGTGATTTTGATGAAATATCACGATTCGGGGCTTAGATTTGGTTAAATTTCAATTGGAAAGACACAGCACAGATGAGTAGTTCAATGACTGTTGGATGATTCTTTGTTTTTGCAGTTTCTGGCTGATAAATGGTGGAATTTGAGCAATAACGTGCCTTTCAGACTTGTCTGCAGGTTTTGGTTTTCAGAGTGTTAAACGTGCAGCGCAGAAATGTGTTTTTTAGGCTGTAATCCTTTCTTGGAACAACAAGTTAAATTTTTCTTTGGAGCATCAAATTTTTTTTCTTGGATGCTTCCTAGGTTTTTCTGGCCCCATTATCCTGCCAGTTGCTGCCCGGCTCTGGCAAACCAGTCATTCCTTGTTGATGTAAAATACATGCCAGCATGTGATTGCCGTCACAGGCCTTTGATATAAAAATCCGGCATACTGTGAAGTACAGAGATTTACCTGACACTGATAGGCTTAATATGCATTGTGACTCATTTGACTTCAATGCACCAGACGTTCATTTATATGTAAATGTCATTCATGCTAGCTTTAAGTGAAAATAAGCATCATACCTGCCCCTGAATTTTTACTCCCTCTTTCATTTCCTCTGACAATCCATTTTTCTCTGTCCTTCTACACTTCCGCTATCCATCATTTATCCCACCCCCACACATCCCTCTGCTCTCCATCACTACCTCATATGTAGAAAATGATGAAAGACAACAACCTTGTGCGGCATCTGGATGCTTGCGAGACCATGGGCAACGCCACGGCCATCTGCTCCGACAAGACCGGCACCCTCACCACCAACCGCATGACTGTAGTACAGACTTACGTCGGTGAGTGAAAAGTGAAAAATGTCTTTAACCAACATTCTGCTGCCTGCGATCCACCATAATGAAAACACAATGGCCTTGGAAGAGTCATAAGGTGAATCAATATACATTTAACCCTTAGGTTGTCCTCTAATTATATGACAGTGATCCATTTGTGATCAATTTTGTATAAATTTTATCGTTTTTAGAGAAACTAAATGCTTTTTCTGTTCTTGGGTTACAGCTGACACTGCTTTCAGCTGAGCACATGTGTGTCTGTTACATGACTATGGCCAGAAATAGAGGCCAGTATGACTCATGGAGTTACAGTCTGAGGAGGCTTCTTAGTGAGCAGTGTGGTCCTACAGTTTCTGTTATGGTGAAGAAGGCTCCTTCGAGAGGGATGCTTTTTATCTCTAGTTAACTTTTTGTCTTTGGAAAGTCGGATTTAGTTTTCTTAAATGGTGTGTAAAGGTAACGATAGGTTAAACTTATCAAAGCATTACCAGCTGTGTCTGTGTAGCCAATGGACAACAGTTCTGGGTTCACTGTCGTACGATATCTAACTGTCATTCTTGTATTTCTCTTTGAGAGAAGTACTGGACAGATTTTGTCTTTCTCTGTATTGCATCAGAGAATAAATTTAACAACTACCCAGCAAGGTGTTCGATTTATTTTTTAGCATCTTAAGAGTCATGGCAGTTTTCCCACAAACCTGCTACTTCAAGTCTGTTCTTTTTTTTTCTCTCTTCAAAAGAACTGACTTAGGCCTGGCCAATTCCACACAGTTCCCAACATGGATGCTTTGGCACTATAACACTGGATATAAGTAAAAGTCTAATAATAATTTAGCAGTATAGGTACAAGTAATGAGGGCCACATGCATCTCACACGCTTAACAATGCCTCAAAGAACCGTTTTTTTTTCTTTTTTCTGTTCATGCTACCACTCAGTAGCATTACACTGACTGTCATTGTTTTGCAGATGACAAACAGTTTTACATGTTTTATCTTAATAAACAGTGTTAGTTGTAGCAGTTGTTAGTTCATGCTGGGTCATTCCATCTGAGATCATCCGGGGTCTCCTGCTCAACCATCTCTGATTTAAATGGAACTTTTTAATCATAATCTATGGATATTCTAAATGGTATCTGTGAAATTTTAGATTGGTATATAAAATATCTTAGACAGCAATTTTTTTCACACACTGAAATTTGAGGCTAAGTTTGAATGACAATATCACAGGAACTGATAAAGATAAAAATCAGAAATTCCACTGGTATTTCCCACCATGTCATCGTTTTAATTTGCATTATTGGACACATAGATCAAATAATTTATTATTGAATACAGGTAGGTTAAAAATGAAAAACAAATGGTAATGCATAAGTCAACTAGTGATATTTTCTAGAGTTATATGCCACAACAATACATTTCATTTTTTTGAACCCACTTTGTAGGCTGGAGACTCAGGGTGAACTTTAGTCTGTTGTACTTATTGAATTCACATACTTATTGGAAAAGATGAAGGTGAGCCCTTCAGCAGTTACTATACATATCTGTGAAGGCCAAGTTTATTCTCAACGGAACACAAAGCAAGAGAGTCCACTTAGATCCTACTGAACAGGTTCCACAATGATCATGAGAATAGATTTAACACTAAAGTCCTCCACATAGGTACGTCAGATTACCAATATGCATATATGTATATATATATATGTGTGTCAAGGCATGAAAGCTTTGTCATGTTTCGTATTATTGTGACATATGGTTCAGAAAATTTAACTAGATGACTTCTGCATCATCAATTTTTTTGGTAATGTGTGCTAAAAGATGGGACTTCTAATGACAGTGAGATTTAAAGAAAAAAAGGTTATATGTCTTTTCATACAGTGTATTTAAAACGTCTGGTTTCAACTCACTCATAGTCAGACACTGTTTGATCTGTTTGTCCGGTGTTGCAGATTCTGAACCAATGGCATAATGACAAATAACAGTGAAAATGTTTGACTTTTATCTTTAATATCTCTTGAGATATTGTCAGTCGAACAGCCTCAAATTTCTCGTTTGAAAAACACATGTTACAAGTAGGTCGACAGGCAATTAAAAAAATACAAAATTCAGGCAAATCAGAGATGGTAGAAATTGTTCAAAAAAAAATCTGCTGATTTGAGATAGAGTGACCCTGCGGTCTTTGCTAGTTGTAGACAGCTTCTGTTCATCCACACTGGATCAAAAACAGCCATCTGCTGCTTTTTCCACATTCATATTTTGTGTTTCCTGTTGTAAATTTGAAGGGAGTGCCCCAGCAATTTAGAGCTGCCCTCCCACAAAGTGGCAGACTTACAGGAATCACATTCATGAAACAGAGGCTGAGATACTGACTTTTAGTTGCTGCTATGAGCTCTAGGGTCCTAACGTGATGGATTCTTTTCCCATAATGCAACTCAATAGCGTCTGATTAAATGTTCTGTCCCTGGTAAGTGCCCATGTCTTTAAAACGCAATGCCCCAGTTTGTGACAATTACTTTGTCGCCACCTGATGTCATCATCAGGGTTATTTTCTCAGGCCTGATAAAACTCCTCCAGAGCCGCGGAATACATTTTACAAGTGTTTTCACAGGCTCAATAGCACTCTCAATGACGAAAAAGTGTCCCTTTGAAATGCTGCAAGTAATGTACTGCATAACTCTCAAAACCTTTTCGTTGGCCTAGAGACCGTGATAGCCCAAAAACTCATCATTGAAACCAATAGAAATACACTTCACTTTGATGGCAGAGTGGCCTTTTGTGTCTTGCTTTCTGTTTTCACGATCAAGTCTGCAGCTGTGAGGGTAAATATTGCAGAAATGTGTGGAGATGTAGTGATTTTATCAGTCTAATGGGATACTCGTATTATCAGATTTTTTTTGCTGAGCTACAGGAGCACATGGAAAACAATTTTAGGCTCAGTGTACTGAGAATATTATGCATTAAAGTTAGAGTGTTGTTTCCAGGTGATGTGCACCACCGTGTGATCCCAGACCCTGGACAGCTCAACCCCCGGACACTGGATCTGTTAGTCAACGCTATTGCCATCAACAGCGCCTACACCTCCAAGATCTTAGTGAGTCATTCACAACCTGAGATGCCATCCTCAGGTTTTATAAATTTTGCCAACACTTGAGCAATTCTCAGTTGTCAATGTTTAAATGAATAATGTCTACATCTCCTGTGTTTGGCCTGATACCATGATTTTAATATTTGTTTCTTTATGCCTCTGCCGTCTCTCCTTCCTCTGCAATCAAACTTATCAGCCGCCTGATGTGGAGGGGGGTCTGGCTAAGCAGGTGGGCAACAAGACAGAGTGTGGCCTGCTGGGATTTGTATTAGACCTCCAGCAGGACTACAGTCCTGTCAGAGAGCAGATACCCGAGGAGAGACTGTACAAGGTAAGGAGTCATGCACTTCCTTAATTCTCAGCAGTTACAGTTCATTTATCGTGCTTTAAAGGTCATCTGGAATGATCTACCAAGGTTTATTTGAACTTATCTTACTGATAGCATAAATTATAGACTATCAGTGGTGTCTTTTTTTATTTGTATGATATTGTTTGCCTCATCACACCGACACCAACAAAGCTCTGTATATTTTGGTGATACGCTTTACTATACAGGCATATTCGATACCACCGCTGAAGCTCAAATGGGAGCTTGGCACACTTGCGGCACCTTGAACAGTAGGTCAGAGTTTTGATGATGCAGCAGGTCTGACTCTGAGTTGTATAATACACCAGCATCACACTCCCTGAGATATGTTTCAGCAACTGCCCATGAGGCACCACGGATAGCAGCAGCATTACAGCCCAGCATTTATAGAGAAACAAAGCATTTTACAAGGCCTGTGCCCTTAAGGAGAAAGAATCCAAAACAGAAAGAGAAAGAATGAGGAAAAAACTGTAATATTCTGGTGGTTGGGTTACCAAAAAACACTGTAAAATAAAAGAAATTAACCATCACATGAATATGCTGTAGTTTTTCATAATTAATATGCAGTTTCCAGCCTTAATTTTAGCTTATTGTTTTGTGTCCAAACATGTTTTTTTTTGTTTTGAAATAGAAATTTCCTGGTTATTCATAGTCACTGGTTTTAAATCCTATTTTACGTTGCACCTCTTTGCATGTATTTCAAAAATACAGAAAAAAAAATCTGTTACAAAGAAAAAGAAAAACAACAGGTAAGATTACAGATGTTCTTTAATGGTGTTAAACAGTAATGGCAATACATCCCTCTAGTAGGAGCTGAGATATTTCACTGGAAAAATGAAAATGCTGATCTGCTTTTGGTGCAAAGAAAAAAACAAGGAATCATCAAAGTCATTCAGCTTCATCCTCTTGCCACTTTGGAAACCTGGAACAATGCCCATAATACGTTCTTTCAGAAAAATCCATACGTGTTCTTCTGTTTATCTGGGGTTCGGTTGTGGTGGCAGCAGGCTATTAAAGACATCCCTCTCCCCAGCGATGTTTTCCATTTCCTCCTGGGTATCCCAAGGAGTTCCCAGGTCAGATGACATATGTAAACCCTCTCGTGAGTTCTGGGTCTCCTTCGAGTTGGATGTGCCTCTAAAGCTCCAAAGTAAGGCACCCAGGAGGCATCCTAATCAGATGCCTGGACCACCTCAGCAACTCTACTTCCCTACTATCTGTAAAGCTGAGGCGGGCCACCCTGCAGAAGAAAGTAATTTCAGCCGCTTGTATCTGCAGTCTCATTCTTTCAGTTACTACCCCAGAGCGCACGGCCACAGGTGAGGGTTGTAACATTGATGGGGCTGGTAAACGGAGAGCTTTGACTTCCCCTCTTCACCACGACGGATCACGTTTACACCCAAAGTCGCACAGAATTGTACAGGATTTTAAAATGCCCTTTTTGCGATTGAATGCAACAACATATGCACTACTACAATGACGTTACACAAACAAGTGGCCTGGTTCTTGCACATTTATAGCTGTGATTTATGGACTTACGTGATTTAAGCTACAGCTGCCTTTCAGATGATGAGATGATGAGAGTGTAGCTGATTTCCATTGCTTTACGACTACGGCGGCATTTCTTATACCGATACGGGTTGAAACCTTCAGGACACTCAGCATGAGGTTTTGAGTCGGGGATATGCAAGTCTAACTTACATCTCTTATACTTTCTCTCCCCCCCAGGTGTATACATTCAACTCAGTGCGTAAATCCATGAGTACAGTGATCAAGCTGCCCGACGGTTCCTTCCGCCTCTACAGCAAAGGAGCCTCTGAGATCATGCTGAAGAAGTGAGTGATGGGGAGGTGGTCTGCGATGACATTTGTGATTAAATAGAGGCAGAACTACACGAGATCGGGTTGAAAGTCTGAATATCACCGTCAAAAGATGCCCTTTTTCCTCTCTTCAGGTGTTCCTATGTCCTGGATGCCAATGGAGAACCGCGCAGTTTCCGCCCACGTGACCGAGATGAGATGGTCAAACAGGTGAGGCTTGTTAATGTCGTCAGTACATCACTCTGAAAGTCATTTTGGTGATTCATGTTGATGGTATAATAGTGTAATGTCATGATAACCTTCCCTGAGACAAGGACTTTTGGAACATAGCAGCCCTCGTCTCTCTTTTTCCCTTTAGTAAGGACACAGGGACGGGGTAATGGGAGTTGTTGTGAATGTAGAAGTCGACTACCTCATGTGTTTTAGTCTATGAATTTATACGGTGTCTGACCACAAACACTTGTCTTGTCTTGTTTGAGAGTCGTGCATTATGCGCTTCAAAGCTTGAAAAGCTGGCAGGTCATTTGAAAACATTCTCATAAGACAACGCTGTAGATGAAGTTATTACATCCTGAAACTGACATTTACCGACAGCGCTGGCACATATATCTGCTGTACTAATCAGTTCTGTCATGTTAGCTGCCTTCTGTAACAACGCCTGTGTAGATTCTCAGTCATCCAGGTAATGGTAATCCTACGAGCATCAGGAAGAAAGCAACTGGACTTCTCTTTTTGGTTCTTGAAGCTGTTAAAAGGCCTCCAAGCTTTTGTGAAATTGTTAATAGAATTTTGTTAAACTACCCCAATCTGACTGCTTTGCTGACTCATTCTGCTTGTGCTTTACCTCACATATAAATCAGCAAAAACATCTCTCTCACATTATAGATAAGCAGCCTCACTTGCAATCACACTAAACACCATTGGGATTAAGGAAAATGCGGCGTCAGCATTGGCAGACTCATATACATTCCCTATCTGTTGTACATAAAAAGGCTACATCAGCCTTGTTGTAACTAAAATATTTAGCAACACAACACGCGGATTTGTTTCACATGCAGTTTATCAGCCGACGCAGGCTGAGCATTGTTTCCTTGACTGACAGGCTGACTGACCTAAATTTGGCTCATGATGAACACAGCTTGTGCCGTGAGAAAAATAACTCCGCTCCTTGCACAACTTTATTCCGGCTCAGTTGTTCAGTTTGCATTGTGGCGGCTTTATGTCACCTCCTTTTTGTATCATATTGTCTTTCCCCTGCTGTCTGCACCGGACTGGGGGTCCTTTCCCTGCAGCTGCATCACAACTCATCATACATAAACTTCAAAGTGTGCATTAAATGTTAGGATGTAAATAGTGTTTTGTTAAAGGTAAGCTGATGTTTCTGATCATAGCTGTGATAATGACTGATTAATAGGTGATTGAGCCAATGGCATGTGAGGGGTTGAGGACCATCTGCATTGCGTACCGTGACCTGCCGTCCAATCCGGAGCCAGACTGGGAGAACGAGGCAGAAATAGTGACAGAGCTGACCTGTATCACTGTGGTTGGGATAGAGGACCCTGTGCGGCCTGAGGTAGGACACTGTGGAGGGTGTTTGAATCTCAGCTGGCAGTGTGAGTTCGTGCAGTCCATAATATGATATTTAACCTGTAACCTATAAATGTAATTGCCGTTGAGCTTTTGTGTGAACAAATGTCCTCGTCCCCCTAAGGTGCCTGAGGCCATCCGTAAGTGTCAGCGTGCAGGCATCACAGTGCGAATGGTGACTGGTGATAACATTAACACAGCCCGGGCCATCGCTGCTAAATGTGGCATCATCCACCCTGGAGACGACTTTATCTGTCTTGAAGGCAAAGACTTTAACCGACGAATCAGGAACGAGAAAGGAGAGGTAAGTTGGGGTCTCGGGTGAGTTAAGTGCAGCGTCGACTGACATAGCATTTTAGAAATGCCTCCTTGTTTATTTACAGGATCTTTTCTATTGTGGCGAAAAATAACAAAAAAGAAATGGCAACAAAATATCTACAGCAGGAGGAGCCTGGAGCATGTACAATAAGTGAAATGTTGAAAAGAAATGTGTTAAAGTATTAAAGTGACTCAGTATGAAAGTGAGCCAGTTGTTGCTAGAAGTCATACAGTCCAGTAGAGATCATCTGAGTGCAGTCAATGTGTCTCAAGTGATTGGATTATAAGGACATCTGCGTCTGGAAGGTCCGGTCACTGGTGAATCAGCACTCCTTCCTATAACTATAACTACCATGAAGACAAAAAAAAAATGCTCCAAGCAACTCCACAGTAATCAAAGGAATATCCAAGTCAATGAATATCTCTTGAAGTGTAGTTAAATCTAAGGAATAGGGCACATGCGTAAATCTGCCTCGAGCAGGCCGTCCTCAAAAACTGAGTGACTGTGCAATAAAGAGACCAGTGAGGGAGGCCAACAAGACACCTATGACTCCTCTGAAGGAGGTACAAGCTTCAGAAGCTGAGATGGTAGAGACTGTGCAAACAAACAACAATTCTTGCCTGTTTATTACCAGTCAAAGCTTTATGGTAAAGTGGCAAAGAGAAAGACACTGTTGAAAAAAGCTCATCATAAGTGTAGACTAGAGTGGGTCAGAAGTCAAAGTGGGAACTCTGAGGTCAACTGGAAAACGATTCTTTGGTCTCATGAGACCAGAATTGATCTTTTTGTGTGAGACTGTCAAACACTGCACATTATCAGAAACACACCATCCCCACCGTGAAGCATTGTGATGGCAGCATCATGATGTGAGGATTTGTCTGGGAAGCAGGTCCTGGTAGGCTTGTAAAGGGTAAAAGGTAAAATGAATGCAACCAAGTATAGTGAAATCCCGGAGGACAACCTGATGCAGTCTGCAGGTGAACTGACTTGAACTCAGAAGAAAAAGAAGCTCTGTCACTTAGATTTGTATTTTGACTTTGTCTCTAATCTTGAAGCTGTATTTTTGTGAAATATTTAATCACCCAAAAGGTTAGAAACCACTAGTTTTATAAGCTTATCTTATGTTTCCTTCTAAAATCTTAATCGTCTACAGTTGGACTGTAAATGTAAATGAAGTAAAATGCAAAAGAATTCTCGCTGAAATGTAGCTGAGCTTTAGTAATTTCTTCCAACTTTAAAAAATAAAATAAGTTTACGATCAGAAACAAAAGGTCTGGAGAAGTTCTTACAAAATGTTCCACGTTTACAGGTCTGTTCCCCTCAGATTCCTGTCTTGGCATCTGAATGTTCCCGTTGTAGGATCAGCACTGTTATGACAGTATCCACCGTTATTACTACATGCAGTTAAAGGCAGCATTTGTACAGGCGATGCTTTGATCTAACCCACAGAGCTTTGTCATTTGAATTTAACAGAATGCTTGGAATGGATAGCTGCTGTCGCTCTGCTTTTTGATGGAGTGTGAGTTTAGATTTACACACTAAATTGTCATTCTGTGGTTAAACTGAATGAAAGAGAATTGTACAAGAGCCAATTTCACAGTACATCTTTGATCCTTTTTCCTCCATTACACCTTTGTGCAGTGCTTAACACTCTGGATCAGCGGTGACATCTAGTGAATAGAGACACGACTTAATAGGTTCTCTTTTTGTGCTCTTCGTCACACGCTTCCCCCCTTCGTTTTTGTTTTTTTTTGTCCATCTGACAGATTGAACAGGAACGTATCGACAAAATCTGGCCCAAACTGCGCGTGCTGGCTCGATCCTCGCCAACCGACAAACACACACTGGTTAAAGGTGAGTTTCAAGGTTATAAACCAAAACTCACACACACACACATTCATTCATTCACACACACACTTACAGCCTGTTTTTTTTCTTCCCGTTTGTGTTCAGGCATCATCGACAGCAGCGTTATAGAACAGAGGCAGGTTGTCGCAGTAACAGGAGACGGAACTAATGATGGACCTGCTTTGAAAAAGGCTGATGTGGGCTTTGCCATGGTAACCTGACATATTATTCACCAATAATGTTTATGTGGTGCTTGGAGTTATGTTTGTTGTAGTGATCGCATAACATAATCACTATCTTATTTTGCTGTGTTTTCAACAAATATAATAAGTGTATTAATGATTTAACCCTCTGAACACACAACAGTTTCTGGGCATTTTTGCTCTTGTCACATTTTTACTCACTGTGGGATCATTTTTCACTGCAGAACTAAGTCCTGCACCTCTATGGAAACAACACAACCATGACGAGAAGTTGAGAAACTCAGAAGTGTCTTCTGTGCAATATGACAAAGTTATGATGCCAGAAATAATTAAAATGAAGACAAAAGTAATATTTCTTTCATTATTTATGTTATAAAGCTTAAGAAAACCTGGAATCAACATGTACAACATTTTCCAAGTGACCACAGGCGTTACCAATAGTGGAAAAACAATCGATTTCTTGCTTCTAACTTCTATCCATCTCTGCTGTGTGTCAACAATGCCTGCTGTTCAGCCCACTTCATCCAAAAATTACCTGAATTTTTCCCACATGACTGTTGGTCACAGTTGAGTCATGAATGATTTCACAGTTGTGCCGGACAGCAACACATTTTCTGGGTTTTGCAGAATCTGTTCAGAGAAAATAATTTAATTATAGAGATTGTGAAGACTTTGATGAAATGTCACGATTTTAAGCTTCTTCACAATTGGGGGAAAATGTTACCAGCTGAAGTGCCGTCGTCCCTACGATAATCCTGTTCAAGCAAGCCGTTGATTTTTGGCATTTTTTTCAAACAAGACATGTAGAATGAAGTGATTTTGAGGAAATATCACAATTCTAAGCTCAGATTTGGGTCATTTTCACAACATCACACATAATTAGTTCAAGGACCATTTTACAGTTTCTAATAAATGGTGTAATTTGCATGATTGAAAATAAAAAAATTAGGTGCTTTTCAAACCTCCTGGCGGGTTTTGGTGTTCAGAGGGTTAAAATGTGTTTGACTACATTTCAAAATATAAGTAAAAGTGAACCATGACTATAATGTAATTTATTTGTAATAAAACATGTGCTGGAAACAGCGTGCACTTGATTTTGACCACAGCTCTTACTCACGGCAAGTGGTGGTACTTGGAGGCAGAACAACACGATATTGAGACAGTAGCACTCCAGAGTGATTTGGATGCTTGAATGCGTGCATGAATCACGTCATGAGTCTCTGTCTCCTCTTCACTCTGTCTCAATCTCTGTCAGGGTATTGCAGGCACAGACGTGGCTAAAGAGGCGTCTGACATCATCCTGACCGATGACAACTTCAGCAGCATCGTCAAGGCGGTGATGTGGGGACGAAATGTCTACGATAGCATCTCCAAGTTCCTCCAGTTCCAGCTCACGGTCAACGTAGTGGCTGTCATTGTGGCCTTTACTGGGGCCTGCATCACTCAGGTAGACAGATTTATTAATACAGATACATGTTGACACACACACACACAGAGCAGACACACAAATGTCACTTCTGTACACATCACTCACCTCATATGCGCTAAGACGAAGCAAATGCTGAAATGCTTTTTGTGCATTTTTACACTAAGCTTATATAAGCAGAGATTTCCTGACACTTGCAAACATTTACATATGGTTGACATGCAGCTTGTATTATGTATGAGCTGCATGTGTTTATGCTTTTTGATAGACAGTATTTTTTGCAATGCATATATATATTTCTTGCAGGAGAGTTTGAACAGACACATATTTTAAATATATATACATTAGACCATCCTTGTTTTCTTCAATTTCTTGTTCATTTTAATGCCTAGTACCACTAAAGGTACATTTGATTGGACAAATATAATGACAACAACAAAAGTAGCTCATAAGAGTTTAATTTAAGAGCTGATATCTGGACATTTTCAATGGTTTTCTTCATAATAACTAAAATCACTTAAGTTCTTGCATCAATAGCTGTGGCACTGTACTGCCAAGAACAGTGCTTTTAGGCGTTGGTCTAATCATTTTTTCCATGACTCTATCTACCCCACCCTGTGTAGGATTCTTGTCCTGATCTAAATGGTGTTGTCATTCCAAATGTGAATTAAAAAACCAAAAAAAGGTAGAGCTGCAACGATAGTGGATTTGTTGTCAACTATTAAATTACTAATATACTGCCATTCATTGGTTTTACTCATCTTTTAAGAAGAAAGCCTCTTAAACTCCAGCTTTTATTACTGCAAAGATAATTTGTTTAAACTGAGCTCTGTTTACGTGGTAATTTAAACTGAAGGGCAAACCTGACATGAGCCATCCCTCATCAGACTTTCTGATCAACACATGTAGCATCCTCTTTAATCAGCTGAGAAACAATCTGGTGACAAAAACAGACATCTTTTTTCATGCTGACATTTTCAATTGTCAAAACAGGAAACTTTTTTTTTTTTCGGTCATGTTAATAGCAGCTGCATTACACTGAGGTTAGATCCTGGTTTCGTGCACGCCTTCCTGTTATGACGAGTCATAATATCTGCTCTGAAAAGCTGTGTTGAAGTGACGAATGGCACACTAAACAAAAATCTTTACAAACCTGAATAGCGACTTTGCCTTCCATAATTGATAATATTGTACTTGCATATGCAGAACATGTTTTATTTTTACTTCAGTACAGATTAGTTGATATGTCACTCTGCATTAGACAGATCTGTAACAGTCAAAAAGCAAACCCTGATGGAACAAAACCTTAACACTGAAATGCCTTTTTACATTTGAGTGAAGAATATTAACTCTCTGACATTTAATTTGAGTCAGAATTCGGAGTGCTCTTGAAAATTTATACTTTGGAACTAAAAAAACTAATGCTTGTGGCATTTACACTGCTTTCTGCTGAATAGTCCAAAGCCACAAAGAGCAGCTATCATGCACACTTGTTTTTAACTTACTGAGCAACATCTACTCAACTAAAACTACACAAAGTAGAGAAACTTGTGTTCTGTTATTTGTATAACCCGACTGCTAAATGAACAGAAATGCTGTAGCTGACTGATGCTACACGTTGTTGGAAAACAGCCTTTTCACCATCACCGGTGTCGAGGTCAGTGAGGCCAGACTCATCTGAGCGCGATTCGTGATGCAGAGCTGCGGTTGCAAATCTCTCTGCAGGACTCTCCTCTGAAGGCGGTGCAGATGCTGTGGGTGAATTTGATCATGGATACGTTCGCCTCTCTGGCACTGGCTACTGAGCCCCCCACCGAGGCCCTGTTGCTACGGAAACCTTACGGCCGGAACAACCCGCTCATCTCGCTGACCATGATGAAGAACATCCTGGGCCATGGAGTGTACCAGCTGGTCATCATCTTCACCCTGCTGTTCATAGGTGCACGCATGCACACACACACACACACACACACACACACACACACACACACACACACACACACACACACACACACACAAACATGCAAGAATGATTTAAACTAAGACTAAAAGGGGACTGGGAAAATGACCCCCGTTGGCTCAGCGGGCCACTGTTGGTCATTGTGTAACAACACCACTGTCCACTGTTAGACATGCAAGTGCGTGCACACATACACACAGATTTCTAGTTCTGTCTTCATGAGCGTTTTAACCACAACAGTCACAACTAAATGGGTTACTCTAACCATTTTTAACCTTCAAACAGACTATTGAAGTCTATGATGTAATTAGTAAGCATAAGGAACAGCCAAAATGTCAGTTTTTCTCAAATAATTTGACAGAAAAAAAGGTTTTTAGACTTTTAATTTTAATTGTAACTGCAGCTTTTCCAATAAGCAGATTATTTGACCTTTTTCTCTTCACTCATTGTCTCCTCTTCCTACTTTTTTAGGCGAGCGCATGTTTAACATCGACAGCGGTCGCAACGCTCCGCTCCACTCCCCTCCCTCCGAGCACTACACCATCATCTTCAACACCTTTGTGCTAATGCAGCTTTTCAACGAGATCAACGCTCGCAAGATCCACGGAGAGAGAAACGTCTTTGATGGCATATTTGCTAACCCTATCTTCTGCTCCATCGTTCTGGGAACCTTCGCTGTGCAGGTCAGCTTTAGCCCTTTAATGCACCCTAATAATTGGTTAGTAATACTGTAAGTTGTTGATGTTTAGCCTGATGGCTGGGGAATTTTGCTTTTATTTGATGGTGACAGTAGAGATCTGGACAGAAATGTAGGAGAGGAGAGAGAGATATGAAATGCAGCAAAGTAGTTCCATGACTGGAGGTAAACCAAGATAGTGCGGTCGGCTGTAGGTCATCCACTTGTGGTATCTTGTTGTAAATTAGCTGTACTTCACTCAAACTAGCTGAGCATCTGTAGCAGTGATAAAGTGTGTAACACCCAAGCTGTGCAATACATGTAAGCTGCGCACAGAGAAGATTTTATTCTCCATGAATGAATTGGATTGCGTTAGATTCCATTCATGTAGCTAATAGAGTGTCCAGGGAATGTCTGATCCAGGGTCACACGGCTGATTCTGATAAAAAATTATATTAATGATAGTAACACAGCGCTCCAGACTAACTTTTTCACTGGTAGCACTGGTGCGACCAACTTTCTCATTTGGTTCCAACTCCCACCTTGTCACAGGCAAAACATATGACTTGCTGAACAACTGCAGTTTACCGATGTTCCCTAAACGCCCCACATTGCAACTGCAGTAGATGCTGTTGGTATTGGTGGTGTGCTCACACAGGTGTGTGACCAAAAATTACTTTAAAAAGAGTAAACTAGGGCGTTCCAATGTCAGATTTGTCCAAAATGAAATCCACTGATTTTTATTTTTTTACATGTGCCCTTTTCTATGAGCAGAAAAAACAGCAAATGTAGGTGCGCTCCCCCTTTTTTTTTTTTTACAAGAAGGCCTCATTTTTGCAGCAACGCTAATAAGCTTAATGATCGTCATGCACTCGCACCAATGAGACCGCTTGAAATTTAACTCGCACACTCTCAAAAAAAAGGTTGCAAATGCGACCATTTTCGTAGCAGTCTGGAACCCTGTGACAAACTTCACTCTTGTCACTGGAGGGAGTGCAACCTCTGCCCATAGTCCAGAATGTAGGAAACTCACCAAAACATAACAAAAAATTTGGAAAAGAAATGCATTTGTACACTGTATCTTGTAGTTATGCCTTAGTGTCTTACTGTTTCCAGGATTCAGATTTTGCAATTATGGCACAATTTAATTCACAACTTAGAACCAAATAGCTAACTCAGCATGCTCAGCTTTCCAAAATTTGAACAAATATAGACAAACAAACTGGACTCAGACTTTAAATGGGACATTTTTCAAAATGCTTTGCATTTATATTGATACTGATGCTTGTATCTATCGCATAAAAAGTTATGTGAGACAAATCAGACAGCAGCATAATGCCTTTAAATCTCAAATACAAGTGATGATTCATCCATCCATTTTCTATACACCGCTTAATCCTCACGAGGGTCGCGGGGGTGTTGGAGCCTATCCCAGCCGACTTAGGGCGAAGGCAGTGGACACCCTGGACAGGTCGCCAGTCCATCGCAGGGCCACACTTAAAGATAGGCAACCAAGCACACTCACATTCACACCTACGGACAATTTAGAATCACCAATTAACCTCAACACGTTTTTGGACTGTGTGGGAGGAAGCCGGAGAACCCAGAGAGAACCCACGCTGCACGGGGAGAACATGCAAACTCCACGCAGAAAGACTCCGGGACGCGAACCGGCAACCTTCTTGCTGCGAGGCAACAGTGCTACCAACTGCGCCACCCTGCAGCCCACAAGTGATGATAATTATCATAATTTTTTTTCAAGTAATTCTAAGATCTGATCTCGAATAATGAGATCTTTTTGGGTAACTATGAAACTGTGAGTCATGTTTTCCTTCAAAAATGATTACTTCTTGAGCATTTTTCTTTATCCGGTAGATACAGTGGAGAGAGACAGCGAATATGAGTGAAGAGAGTTGGTGAATGACATGCAGAAAATTTGACAAATCCAAACTTTTACCAACGACAGGAGCGCTGTTTGTTGAATTGACTCGCCGTGAAAACAGAAGAAATGCACCGAGCAGGGAATTGCGAGTACTCAGAAACACCGACAAGCAAACAGTGTCACAGCAGTAGATTTGGAGTGTGACAGACAGTTCAGACGGATTTGTAGGAGAATAGTTGAGAGAGAGCCGAAGACTGGAGGCAGCTGATGGAGGCAGAGATAAGTAAGGAAGATGGATCCCTCCGCCCTGCACAGAGATAACATTACTGCATGTGATACACTGTATTGTACTCACAATGAGATTTATGACTCTGCAGGTCGGTGTCAAGATGATACCGCCACTGATAAGCCTTGTTCCTGGTGTAATGATCGTGTTGCTATTTAAAATGCTGTCAGTACATCCACTGAGGCCTGTAGAACTGAAGGAGTATGATGTTACAGAGAGCCGAGTTTAAAGACACAGGTCGGAGACAAACATTTGCTATTTTAGAATCATTACTAATAGAATCACTTCTGTAAATTCACTCAATGTCTCTTTATCACACGGTGACATAAGTGGAATGACGAGGTAAAGGCTGGGGCAAATCAGGTGTCCCTTGATCTGAATGAGCCTCAAATACCACAGGCATTCTGTCTGCATAATCCGATTAAAAATTTGCTTGACTGAAGTACATTCAAAATCTGCTTTAAGTCCTGAATTGTTTTAGTTATGTAGTATTGTGGTAATTTGTCACAAGCCTGTGATGCTGAAGAATTCATTGTCATGGTTGATTTAGAGCAACTTTTTTAAATTAGACGTGTATATTCAAGTGACTTTGATGAAATATCACAATTGTAGGCTTTCTGACAGAACGTGTTACATATGAGTAGTTTAAAGACCGTCAGAAAGTTGAAAACACGACAGTTCTTTCTGTTTTCACAGTTGCTGACTCTGATAAATGGTGTCACTTTGGCATTGTTTTTCAAACCCACTGGCCTATCTTTGGTTCAGAGTTAAGTAAGTCAGTGTGGCTCGACAACCAGTGAATTGTCCCCTACAAAACCACAACTTACCATTTTTACTCTGCACTTCAGAGATGGTGTGTTAATTCGTGAGCTTTGGATGTGCAAGAGGGCAGATTTTATTCCCTTTAGGCAGAGGCAGGCTAGCTGTCTTCCATTATTTCAGTCTTTACACTAAGCTAAGCTAACAGGCTAATTGTCCTCTGGCCAATTAGCTAAGCTAAGCTACACTAATTGTCCCCTGGCTAATTAGCTTAGCTTAAAGCTCAAATTTCACATCTGTTTTCAGCTCTCATCTAGCGCTTAGCAAAAAGTAGATAGCATATTACCAAAATGTCTCAAGACAAAATCTTAACACTCAGGAATGTTTAAACATCATGTATTAAAGCACATAAGCGGTAGAGGTGCTGCCATAGCTCACCTGCTTGAGCTGCCATCCCATATATAGGAGCTACAGTCCCTGAGGTGGAGGTCATGAGTTCAAATCCCGCTCATGGCCCTTTTCCACAGGTCCTTCCCCCATTCTTCTCCCCAACTTTCCTGTCTCTCTCTCACTGCACTATCAAATAAAGGCAAAAACCCCAAAAAGTATGTAAGAGGTTGACTTCACGCTAAAAATTTTACTCTTCAGCCTTATGCAAATCAGCCAGGAGAATGTGATATTCTCCTACAGTGTTCCTAATAGACACTCAGGTGAGTTACCATGAACTGATGACAAGTGAGAATGTGAAACGGACCGCTAAACCTCATGAATTATTAAATACTCCAACACAAAACGTCTGCATATGTTGTCACACATCCTGGTTTATTTCTTTAAACACAGCAGTGATAATGCCAACTTAAATTTCTTTCCTGACACTGAGGAAATTTAGTTTTTTGGACATTATAGTCAGTGGTGGGTGCAGCAGCAGATCCAGGTATTGCAGTGCTGCTTTCTCGCTCAGTGCTGCGTTTGTTGAAGTGTGACAGTAATGACGCTCCTGCCTGTGTTTGTGCTGCAGATCGTGATCGTGCAGTGGGGAGGGAAGCCCTTCAGCTGTGCCCCTCTCAACGTGGAGCAGTGGCTCTGGTGTCTGTTCGTGGGAGTTGGAGAGCTGCTCTGGGGGCAGGTAAGCAGCTCTTCAGCCTGCTGAGTCAAACCATGTTGAGCAAGTGTAGGCTGGCAAGGCCGGCTTCCCCTGAGGCGAGGCTAAGGAAACATTTTCACACAGGCTTAGATAACGCCGTGTTCTGAATCTGACAGGTGAAATAATCAGGTTTTTATCTGAATAAGAATGGCTGGAGAAGCTCCCAGCTGCTCAGTGAAGCGCCATACTGGCATTATCTGGTCAAATGACGTTGTGACAAACATGACTCGTAGGTCATCGCGACGGTGCCGACAGAGCGGCTGCCATGTCTGAAGGAGGCGGGTCTGGGCCTGGAGCCCGGCGAGGAGGAAGGAGAGGAGCTGGCGGAGGACGAGGAGGAGATTGACTGTGCCGAGAGAGAGCTACGCCGGGGACAGATCCTGTGGTTCAGAGGCCTCAACCGTATCCAGACCCAGGTACACTGGACCTCTAAGACCAACCGTAACCAAAACTCTCTCACAGGGACACACACAGATATCCAGCAACCTGAAGCTTCACTTGGTCATGGCTTACAAGCACTTTGTTTAGGGTGAACTCCAGAACTACAATATTATACATCCTAAAGAGCACAAGGACGTGGATGCTTAATATTTGCACTGTTTAACCAAGTGCTTCATGATAAAATGCAAATTATTAAAGGGGTTATAACTGGTTAAATGTGTTCTAACGCTGGCTAAACAAACTGCTTGTATCCTGGCCATTACATGCTACCTGAAGAGACTTTTGGAAATGAAGAAGAAACTCCTTCACTGCATTGTTGACCTGTCTTTGACAATTTTAGATAAGTTTAAATGCTGTATTTGATTTGTTCTTCAAAAGTCAGTCTCTCTCATCCTGTCTGTGCTGCTTTCCTCAACTGTGCCAAACATAATGAATCAAGTTTTATTTTCTTCTCTCTCTCCAACACAGCTAACTTTTTTTGGGTTCTGCTCACGAAATGGCTTTCTCTGACTTGGAAGTGGTATTTTAGATGCTCATAAACACCGTGAGGGAAGATAAATGCTGTGTGTGTCTGTTGCACTTGTGTGTGAGAGTGTTTACACGCTGTGAACAGGCTAATGCTAAGTAGACAGGCTGTTGACTTGCTTGATTACTTGAATTGACTGCTTCTCGCTCTGTGAGAGGACGGACATTAAGACAGCAAAACAGCATCAACATGAGCAACAGTCCGCTAACAGCCTCCTAAGGAGTGTTAGAGAGCCAGGCCAGACTCTCTGCTTAAGTGCCTGTCTTTGCATAAAGTGGTCAGTTTTTCATTAAGAGGGTTTTGGTCTGAGTGTGCAGACAGCAAACACACTTGCAGGCACGCACACACACACACACATGCATGCTCACACAATCTCATGTACACTTTGTTAGTAATACTCATTAAGCAGCTGCGATGCACATTCGCAATCACAGGACAATAAAATACTGTTTGTTTCATTTCTTCTGTACAGGAGAATGTTTTAAAGGGACCAAACACACACAAACACCCACTCACGCTAACACACAGGCACACTCGTACACACACACACACACATGCACAATCCTTTACACACTTCATCAGTAATATGTATTATGTAGCTGTAATGCACATTTTCAATCACAGGACATCAAAATGTTGTTTCTTTTGTGACAGGAGAATGTTTTTAAAGGAGCAAATACGCACACAAACTCATGCACACTTTGTCAGTAACACTGATTAAATAGTTCTTATGTACACACACATGCACACACATAGACATCTGCAATCACAGGACATGGAAATACAGTTTGTTTTAAAGGGACCAAACACACACACACACATCTACACACATGCACGCACATAGACAAGCTCATGCACACTTTGTCAGTTGTACTTATTAAGCAGCTGTGATGCACATTAGCGATCAATGGACAGTGAAATGCTGTTTCTTGTATTTCATCTGTGACAGAAGAATGGTTTAGGGGACCAAACACAAAGACACACACTCATGCATACACACACACACGCTCACAGACTCATGCACACTTTGTCAGTGATTGTCCTTAAACAACTGTGATGCACATTTGCGATCAAAAGACGGTGAAATGCTTTTTCTTTTGTTTCATCTGTGGCAGAAGAATGATTTAACGGGACCAGACAAAGACACACACACACACAATCACACACACACACACTCTCATGCATACTTAATCAGTGATGCTGACGTCCTATGTGACAGAAGAATGTTTATAATGAACCAACCACACAGACCAACACACCAATGCTCAAACACACATACATTTCTACATTATGAAGAGAGGCCCATCAAGCTAAACCTACCAACAGAGTTCAAGTGTTTTTGGGTTATTTTGAGGAAACAAATCATCTCTTTAAATGTGTTCTTTCATAATATAAATGCAAATGATTTTTCTTTCTTTTTTTTAGTTATTAAGAAAAAAACAAGATTTGACTGATTTCTACCTATCAGTACTCAATAAGCAGTTGTGATGCACATTTTCAAATCTTTTTTTTTTCATTTCTTTTGTGACAGGAGAATATTTTAAAGGGACTGAACACACTCATGCACACACACACACACACACACACACACACACACACACATGCTCAATCTCATGTACACTGTGTCAGTAATACTCATTAAGGACACTGACACGCCGTTTCTTTCATTTCATCTGTGACAGAAGAATGGTTTAGGGGAAAGAAACACACTGAAACACACTCATGCACACACACAGACACTCGCGCACTCTTATGCACACTTTGTCAGTGACATTCATTAGGCAGCTGAGATGTACATTTGCAATCAAAAGATGCGAAAAGATGCAGATTTTTTTCGTTTCTCCTGTGACTGGAGAATGTTTTAAAGAGACCAGACGCACTCTGCACCAACACACACACACACACACACACACACACACACACACACTGATGCAAACTGAAACACATGCACACACACATTTTTATGCATACTGTCAATGACTCTCATCGAGCAGTTGAGATGCAAATTTGCAACTTAAATGCTGTTTCTTGTCATTTCTTCTGTCAAGACAGTGTTTTTAAGGGACCGAACACACACACACACACACACACACACACACACACACACACACACACACACACATAATCTCATGCACAGTTTGTCTGTAATTCTCATTAAGCAGCACATTTTCAATCAAAGGCCACTAAAATACAGTCGCTTTTATTCTGTGATGCAAGGTTGTTTTAAAGAGACCAAACGCACTCTGTACAAACACACACACACCAACACACACTCATGCTCACACGCACACTTAAACTCACATTTGCACACACAGTCTCATGCACACTTAACCAGTTATGATGCACATGTGCGACCACAGGACACTAGAATGTTGTTTCTTTCATTTCCTCTACGACAGCAGAATGTTTTAAAGGGACCAAACGCACACTGATGCAAACACCCGCTCATGCACACACTCATGCACGCACACACTCAGACCAGACCTGCCTGCCCTCACTGAGTGCTGCTGTTTTGTCTCTGTCCTGCAGATGGAGGTAGTGAGCACGTTCAAGCGAAGCGGTTCGTTTCAGGGAGCGGTGAGACGGCGCTCCTCTGTGCTCAGTCAGCTCCACGACGTAAACACTATCTCTACCCCCTCTCACGTAGCTCTCTCCACCGCAACAGCCAATACCAGCCCAGCCCCCGGGAGTGAGTCCGCCGAACGCATGTACACACGTATACACACACACCATATACCTGTACACACACACACACACACACACACACACAAACACGTGCAGCCACCCTTTCTCAGACACACTCATTCATAGACACACACTGCTGCACGGCACGTGGACTGCAGTATTTTGACTCTCTATGGTTGTGTCCCCTCCGGCTCGCTCGCTGCTCGTGTGTGTGCAATGTCTCCTCTATTCTTTTCTCTTACTCTCCCTTTTAAAACAGCACCCAGTCCTGACCGGCTGTGTAGTTCTGGTCTGATCCGGTCTGGTTCAAAAAAAAAATCCCCAGTCCTGGTCCCAGGCCAGAGTCTGTTTCGTTGTTGAGTGTTGGTCAGTGTGGGAGGCGGCCGGCTGTTCTCTCTCTGTCTGAGGTGCACTCGCAGATAAGGAAGAGCAAAATAACAAAAAGTTGATAATTTCATATTCCTGCGACTAAGCCAGGATGCACCTTACAGCTCAGAGAGCAAATGGCGGCTCCTCCTGCACCATGTGTTATTATCTGTCTGTGAATGAGGTCAAGCGTGGTTACTGTGGTCAGCTCCTGCTGTAGAACTAATGTAAAGTGTTATTTCTTTTCTCTAAAAAAATCAAGAGAATATAGTGATGATGTAAAAACAAATGTGACTCCTATTATACTGTAGAAAATGCTCAAATATGAATATATTTCACTGCCATAGAATTCATACTCATTACCAAGTGGCTTTCATATGGCTTCTGCAAATCTCTAAACTGTAAACCTTCGAGTATAAAAGCCCCATCACACACTGCTGTTTCCAAGTTTTAAAAAAAACTCTTCCCTCTTCCTCTATCACTCTTGCTTTCCTTCTTCTCCTCCTCTCATTTTTGTTCGGTGCTGCAATTGTTGTCAACTGGTTATTTCTGTAACAGTATTTCCAGCTCCGACGTCACAAGTTTGGCCCCCCTGATGTCTCCAAAAGATTTCACTTCCTGTCCAGCCTGTTTTTTCCTTCCCTCTTTTTCTCTCTCTCTCTCTCCATCGCAGTTCTTTCTCCTCTTTCTTCAATATTTAAGAGACATTACAGGTTCCCTGTGTGCAGAAATATTCTGGAAATGTGTTTTAATTGTTCTTCATAAGTAGAGTTGTTCTTTTGTAGAGGTATCTAGATTTTACCACATCTAAATACAGGCTCTTTTGTAGTTGTTAAGCTTTCTTTAGTAGGTTTATCTCTTTATTTATGATTCTTTTTTTGATCTTTGTTTTTTTTACCTCATCCCTTTTCGTCATCCTCCCATCTCCTAGTAGAGTAGCGAACCACCTCATGTTTTCTCTTGATTTTTTTGTATGTCAGTTCTGCGTGCGTCTGTTTGAAAGCGTGCTCACATGTGTGTGCATTTTCTGACATATACGAGAGCCGTAGTTTGTTTGACTCGTGTGCGTTTTTTGTTGTTGTTTTTTTTTTTTTTAATCTCAGTCGGTGTGCGAATGTGTGCACTTGTGTCTGAGTGCGTGCATGCATACGTGCGGTTGTACTGTCTCTTCATTTGATTGTCTCCATCTGTCTTCTCAGTTGCTTTTCCGTACCTTTTCTTGCTCCCTTCCCCCTCCTTCCATTCCACGCTGACTCCCTCCCCATGTTGCTCCATCCCCTGTAGGTGTAGATACAGAGAGGCCTCAGTCGGCGCCGCTGACACCTCATTTGTCGCAATCATCCTGCTCTAGGAGTTATCAGGGCTTTGTTTAAACTACTTTGGAAACACATCCTTCGCTCCATCGCTTTGTAATATTACAATATGTAAAAACACGAGCTGGATGTTGCTGCAAAATTTGGCTGCCCGCGAGACAAGACAAGTAATTTGTCAAAGGAGTGGAAGGAGGGATGTATCGTCAAAGTACGGAGCGAGGGTTCCGATCCCACCACCGCCAGCTCATTGCCTGCTTTTTCAGTCCTTTTACCTTAACTCGAAGGGCTTGTTATGTCCAAATCTGTTACTCAGCAGTAGTATGACACACACTTTCATTCTGCAGTCATCCTTTTGTGGTTGCGGCCCTGATGAGAACACCAAATGGATTTGGACAAACAAATGGAACAAGGAGGGAACGTGAAGGAGCAAGCGCTAATTTGAGTTTGATGTGACCCAGGTTTGCTTCTCTGAATCACTTTATGTTGTACAGAGGCAGCCTGCGGAAAAATAAAATGTACTTTTGTTCACGAAGAGCGAGAATAAAACAAAGTTCAGGCAGCGCCACATTTCAAGCCACAGGAAAACATACCAGACTTGATTTTACTTGAGGGATATGTGATGTTCTACATTTCTCTTATTTTCTACTGGTCCAATGGAAAAGACTGGAACTAACAATGATTACATCCAACAAGGACTGTGTTCTATGTGTGTTATGGCTAAACATAAGTTGAGCTGCGGTTGATAGAGATTTATTTTGCAGGTATTGCTTATATTGCAGAGAAATTAGGGGAAAATTTCGATCTGCTGACGGGGGAAAGAAAGTTACAGTGCAGGAGCCAGACATTTTACTGAAAATAAATCAATCAAAACCATAAAATTCTGTAATGAAAATAAAATGTTTGTGCCAATCCATCATACAGATATTTCTTTAGATATTTCCCAGGAAAATTGACCAGCTGCTGGCACTAAGGGAAAAACCAATACATCATCAGAATCATTGGAATTTGTCTCATCACGAATGCCTGTACCAAATTTCATAGCAATCCTTCTAACAGTTGTTAAGATATTTCATGAAAAAGTGGGGGGATCACCAAAGCCACTGCTCACCGTGTGTGAACCATAAACATCTGTATAAAGACCATCCAGTAGTTGTCGAGATATTGCAACTGATCCAAAGTGGTGGACCGACACTGACACCCACAGATAACATCACTAGCATGGCTAAAAACAAATCACTTTCATTGGGTGACATGAACAGAAACACTCCCAGATATGCTGTAAATGTCAAGTAATAAATAGTAAAAGAAAAAAATTCTAATATCAATACATTAGCTGATACTCTTCATGTGTATGCAGAATGTTAAAGTGAATTTATGAACTTTGCTATCACAAACTAAGTAGCAAGGAAGACATCACCGTCTACGGCGCTGTGATATATGCTCTGCTGCATGTGCAGAGTATTGTAAATATTTTAGTTGCTGGTCAAACTATAAGATGACTTAGCTTCTAAATTTTATCAAGCATCTCTTTCTGCATTTTGTTCCACTGAAAAGGTTTTCATAACAGCACGTATCGGACAACAGGAACCAATATATCCTTCATAGACCTTAACATCGGTCAATAACATTGTCCGACTGATATCTAAAAAACAAAAAGAGTCAATTGATGTGTTATGCAAACCAGATACTGGACTCAAAGATTGCACCCACCCACTCCAGTAAAAGTCAATGGCCTGGCCAATAAGCTGATAAAGTTATCAGAGTTTGTCTCCATGTGAGCACTTCTGCTCTCCCCATAGACTTCACAGTGTGGTAAAAATACAAACTTTTTGCAAGTGTTTTTTACAAATATGAAACCTATGTGAATTAAAAAGTCATCATAGAAAGAGCAAAACGGAGCTTATTGGTAGTTCAAGGTGTCCTTTTTTATAATAGCTGGCTATAGAGAAATGCTTTTTGAGCAGCAATACCAAAAGAATAAACTGGCAGCAAGGAAAGCAGCAGTAATGTATTCAGCTCTCATTTACTGCAACCTAAAGTGCTTCACTATTTTATGAAATTAATAGATTTTTTTGGTGTTTAAAAAAAATTAACTTGAGTAGAAAGACTACAGATGGAGAAGGTAGAGAAGGAAAGTTGGAGAGAATTAGTAGTTGTTGGTTCTGGTCTTTTTATTGGATTTGGTGTCAATACCACAAAATGCAGAACATCACTAGCCTTAAGCTTCCAGTCCTACACTGCGTTAAGTCTGATGAAATGGTCTGAAATGGGAGCCGTAGGCAGCGCAGACCGCCTGTGTTGTTGTCAAGACAAACTGAAGTCTCCCTCCGCACTGCTGCTTATGTCCACAGTTAGCTTCAGGGTCATGACTTTACTCCACTACCCAGAGTTCTTTGCAAAGACTTGGCACCACGCCTCGTTGCAGTATGATGTGCGTAAGTTCTGACGTCGACACCATCGCATCCCCGACTTTTACAGCCAAATATGACATCGCTGGGTAAGGAGGGATTTCTAAAGGAAACTCAAAAAAAATGCTTAGAGGAGACATCAAAGTCATTAAAGTCTGTTTCATGCTTTCATCCACCTGAGCTGTTGCTGGACCTTTAGTGATCCCTCTGGATCTTCAGAACCGATCTATGGATCCAGTTTGTTTTCATTTCAGACTGGGCTAATCTCGCAGTGAAGAGATGAATCTAAAAGTTAACTCTGGTCAGGAAAGATGAAGGGAAATAGGATCAAACCCATCCTCAGCCCCTCAGTTCTTTGCTGAAGTTATTCTACATTAAAAAAAAAAAGAAGACTTCCACCTCCGTCCTCGGGTTTTCCACCTTAAATGACACGAGTAGGAGACTTGAAGACAACACGCACTGAATTGAGGAAGGAGTCGCAGTTCAGTCATCACATGAAGGGGTGGGAGCTCCTCAGAGTTCAGTCGCACCGTGGGGGCAACGGGAGTCATTAACCAGTCATCTACCTCACAGCTTCTCCCTGTATTTACGTTGCAGTCTCTCCTCATCAGCAGTTGTTTTGCACACAGCAGCCTCTCTACCTTCCAGCGCCTATTTCCTCCTTTAACCATCATTGTTTTTCCATTAAGCACTGCTGAAAGAGCCAACAGGGAGAGAGGGAGAGAGAAAGGAAGTGGGTGAGAGAGAAATCAGTAACACAGCAGTGCCCTGACCTCCAGGCCTCTCTGGTCACACTGTGGGCGTTTATATACTCGAAAGTTTACTCTTTCCATGGAGACAAAATGAAAACAAACCGAGCGCTGACGAAGTGAGAAAGTAACATTCTGAAACCTTCTCAGTTTGCATGAGGTGTTTTTCTACTGTCTGACAGGCTCTTTGGAAAAACAGATAAGCACTGAACCTACTGCTTGACCGTCTGTCTGTCTGTTCGTCTGTCTGTCTCTCAGTCTATCACATGAGCCAGAGTCATATATAGAGACTCCTCCTAGTTTGGCCAACTGCAGCACTGATCTCCATTCAGCTACCTGATCATCCACCTCTCATAATCACAGTTTGGGCTCCAGTCGGTGTTGCAGTAAAGCTTCTTCTCTGTTGATCTCATTTGGCCAAACTGTCTCTATGTAGGGCTCTGCCTGCCTCTGCCTGTCAGTATACTTGCATTGAACTGTCTCTGTTTCTTTTGAGCTCATGCTGCTTCTTTTCCTCTGTTTGGGCTTTGGGGGAAGGGTGCATGGACCAACTGCCATGGCAAAGGAATGTGTTTATGCACGCATACACCATACACTGCATAATGCACCTTGAAGTACACTCATAGAACTCACTCTGGTGTGTGTTTGTGTGTTTGTGTGAGAGGCAGAAAGAGAGCGTAAGTGACAAAGATCTGATTCAGCATGACCTGGCTGCCTCTCTGTGTGTGACAGGGCTGACGCCCGAGCTTCGCTCTGGCCTTTGAACCAATCACCTTCTGTTTCTAGTAATCTAACCAATCACACTCTGTTCTAACCTGCTGATTCTCTGTGATGTCACTTTTCTGTTTTGCAAGATTTGTTTTTTTTTTATATCCCGCAGCAACTTCATCATCAGCATTATCATCATTTCAATCACTCTGCTGTCTCTCACTGCTGCATGGCCGCAGTACACTTTGCACACGTGCATGTGCGTGCGTGTGCGTGCGTGTGTGTGCGTGTGTGTGTGTGTGTGTGTGTGCGTGTGTGTGTGTGTGTGTGTGTGTGTGTGTGTGCGCGTATTTGTTCACACACAGAGATGCTGACTGACTCACCGTCTGGCTGTCGATGTGTTTTTGAGTGTCTGAACCGGCTCTTTAACAAACAGCACCCATGACTGACAGCTGTGCGATGCATGCAGACGTCCTGCTCCGAGCAGCACGATGTGGAGACGACTCAGCTGCTGGTTCCCATAGTTACACCGCTGCTGCATGCATGTTTGTGTGTTTTCGTGTGTGTGTGTGTGTGTGTGTGTGTGGTCACTGCTATAGGTTCTTGCGAATTTTCTTATTTTCTCGTACATTAAACTAACACACTCACCATTCCTGCTTCTTCTCCATTTGTGCCTAACAACCACCCTCATCTGTGTGTGCATGCATGTGATCCAGTGTGCAGAGGTATGAGTGTCTCCCACGTATCACCACCCAACACACACACACACACACACAAACATGCCACGTATGTGTGATGTAAAGCGTTTGCAGCTTCTGTGGTCTTTGTGATGTGATTTTGGCTACTGATTGCTCTCGTCTTGTGAGGTCTGATTGAGGTGTGAGAACTGACAAAAAAAAAAACATGTCATCAGCCAACTCATTTTGAAACACTGTTTTTTTTTCTCCCCACTTTTGTCTGTTGGAGACTCACAGGATCAGGTGGATGCTGAGTTGACACTGAATTAGTCAAGATATTGGTGTTGTCAAGGTTACAGAAATATAATTACAAAGTGCCATCAGTATCTTCACATGTGGTCGGTGCAAAATAAGTGAGGGCAAATCCAGTTTACCTCATAAAAGAATAACACTGCGGAGACATGATTTATCTCCACAGTTTAAGAAAACCCCATCATACAGCGTCTCAGCATTGTTTTAGTTTAACTCATGAAAAAATGTCCAGTTGAACAAAGTTGTATTATTGGTGTATCCATTTATCCAAGTTGTTTTGCCCCACTATAACCACTTTTTAACCTTTTTAGTGGTAAAAGCTATTGGCTAAATGTATGCTTTTATCATCCTTATAGTGAGGAGGACACTTTCTATGATACATATTTTTCAGAACTTTGCCGTTTGCTTTCCAGCCGAGAGCATAAACACTGAAAGTCCACCTTCCAACACATCACTGGGTTATCCTTAAAACTAAGTAGTTTCTAGAAGTGTTTAGCACGTGAGCATCTGTAAAACCTCAACTTGTCAGTTTTTGTTATTCAAATTAAACAGATGAGACTTGACGTGTTATTTTGTTGGCTTTAAAAGTGTTGGATGTTACTTTCAGGCTGAGCTCCTGCTTCCAGTTTTTATGCTAAGCTATGCTAACTGTCTGCTGGCTGTTAGTTTTGATTAGTTTATTTGTTAATTTTTGCAGGGACAGCGCACAATAAAAAGCAATTGCAGCAGAGTTAGCTAGCAGCTAATTAGCATCAGTTGTTCCCTGGCAGGTACATCAATAAAGGGCAACCATTGGTGGCGATTGGCTGGAGCTTTAGATTTAACATGAGAATGTTTTTTGGGGGGCATTTATTTGACAGTAAAGGTTCAGGAGAAACAGTACATGTGAGGAAATGGAACTCCCCAAAGATTAGATTTTTTTAGAACCTTAAAGTAGTAATTTAGCTTTTTGAAAAGTTGCTTTCCTTTGCCTTAGTAGCTAAGGTTAAATATTTGCTGGTTAGCCCGTAATAGCATTAAGGCTAAAAGCAGGGAAATAGTTAGCCTCCACCTAAAAACACTGGAATGCATTGGTGGAAAATAGATATTTCATCTAGACAATGTTGTTGGAGGATTTTGGAAGGCAAAAGTGTGTTTTTAGTCTCGACGCTAATCGATCTGTCTGCTGGCTCTAGTTTCGTATTTGACCCACAAACATGAAAATGGCATCATCTTTCTAGCTGAATATTCTGACTCACCAAATGTTGATTATGGGTACAAGCCTGCCGTTGGCTGGGTCTAATTTGGCATCAATGGACATTTCTCAAATTTCTGCACCGTGCTTTTGCCCCAAAACATTCTTGCAGATTGGTGCTGACACTTTAGTTTAATCCAGCCTGGAAGATTTTTTTATCTTCCAGAATCAGATTTTTTTTTTTAAAAATCAAAAATAAACTGAAAAACCTATTATAGGTGACTCTGAATAAACTGTGATAGTAACCACCTGGCCCTGAGTGTCTACCTGTCGGTCTGTTTGTCTGCTGGAGGACACAAGTCTGTCTGTCTCTGGGTTTCCCTTGTCTCTGCATTTCCCTTTCTTATGTCTGACTTTCTCCTCTCTCTCTTTTTTTTTGTGGTCTCTCTCTCTCTCTCTCGTCTTCCCTCCTTTCCGACAGATGCGAGTGGTGAAAGCATTCCGTAGTTCGCTGTATGAGGGCCGGGAGAAACCGGAATCCCGCAACTCCATCCACAACTTCATGGCCCACCCAGAGTTCCTCATCAATGACCTCATCCACAACATCCCGCTGATCGACGACACTGACGTGGACGACGAATCAGAGCTCAGCAGATACCAGCACCTGCACCCGGCCCTCCGCAAGCCGCCGCCCCCTCCCGCCCAGCCCCCGGCCCGCACCCGTCCCACCCGCCCTTACCGCCAGTACAGCCTCCCGGTGACCCCGTGCAACCGAAACAACAACAACAACAGCAGCAGCAGCAGCAGCAGCAGCAGCATCAACTCAATGGTCACCCACGGCAACAAAAGCAACAACCGGAGCCCCCACCATCACCACCACCACCACCAACAGCACCACCACCACAACCATCATGGCAGGGACCGGCCGGTGAAACCCTCCGCCCCTCACCTGGCCCATCTCTACTGTGTGGAGACCTCCTTATAACTGAGCAGAACGTGGGTTTTGTGGGGGAGGAAGGGAGTCTTGGGGGAGGGGGAGGTAAAGGGTGAGAGCGAGAGAGGGCTGAGGAAACTCACATGACATTTTCATCCGATCTCCCCCGACAACGAGCTCACAGGAGGGCGTGAAGGACGAGGGAGGCACCTGGAGGGAGTGGACAATGGCCGGAGACTTCTGCTCGCAGCTCCCTAAGAACATTGCGACTTTCCCTCCCTTTGCCCTTTGCTCCAGCCCTCCAAGTCTGACTCCCCCAACCCTCCCCCAACTCCCCTCACCCCTGACTCCCCACCACCCTACCCTCCACCCGACCCGGCGGTCTGCCGCCTTCCCCGAGGAACACCACCCGGCCTCGCCCAGCGCCGCCCCCCCCCAACCTCACGCACCCTCACCACACACTGCGTTTTTGCCCCGAGCCGTGGTCGGACTGGGGGAGGTATTGGGTGGGGGGGGGGATGACAGATGCACCGGGAAAACCGGGAAAACATCCTTCAATGCTTCAGCAGAACAGGGCCACATGGCTATGGGGGCTGACTCACTCTATTTCTATTGGTGTTCATCATTAGTGTTGTTGTCACCCACCGACCCACCCACCATTTATCTGGCCACTTTAAAGTCACTGCTTTGCTTGC
The DNA here is from genome assembly GCF_000690725.1 of Stegastes partitus. Taxonomy (NCBI): domain Eukaryota; kingdom Metazoa; phylum Chordata; class Actinopteri; family Pomacentridae; genus Stegastes; species Stegastes partitus. Next base: position 8,206 of record NW_007581413.1, on the reverse strand, counting down.
GATATAAGTAAAAAAAAAACAAAACAAAACAAAAAAACAAAACGCTTTGTTAAAGCTTTAAACTAGACTTCAGTCATTTCCATCTCGGATTTTATTTCACGACATAATGGTGCTCATTCATTTTATTTCTTTTTACATCGCTCGATTTATTTCTTCTATATCTCTCTCTCTGAAATTTTTTAGAGATTTTATTCTTTTCTCCGTCACCCCTCTCTCTCTCTTTCAGTGTGTGTATGTGTATTGTCTTGTCTCTTCTGAAGAAAAAACTAACAAAAATGTAACAAAAACAGAAATTGCAAACAAAGATGCTGTTCATTTAAACCTATTAGTAAATAGAATGGCTGCAAAAAAACAACTAAAGGATGGGGGGGGGACACACGTATACATCTCTCTCTATATATGTATATTATATATATATAGATAGATAGATATGTGTGTGTATATATATATACGTATATGTATATATAATTTGAATGTTTGGGAAGCAACAACACTGAACTTTTCATCGCCGTTCTTTCTCCCGCCCGGTCTCTGAATGCCTCCCCATCATGACCTGTTACCTGTACAACAGCTATGAGATGTGGGATCTCATATTAATTTGGATGTATGCATTCGTTAGCCCCATACAGCACAACACCTGATTTGCAGCCTCCCGCCATGTCGACGAACTCATGAGTGTGTGTGGGTAATATTTATGGCGAACCCAAGGGTGACGTCCTCCTCCGTCCCTTTCACTTTCTGTTTCCCACCGTCTTCTCTCTTGCTGTTCCTCCTTTGCTCACATTGTCTCGTCTTCTTGGTCTTTGGTCGTCGTCGGGTGTCTGTATATGTGTGTGTTTGTGTGTGTGTGTGTTTCAGCTTTTTTTCTTTTTGGAAAAAGCAGCTGAACGCTCGTGAAGCATTAACCCTTTAAAATGCCATCAAAACACGCAATGCACAGGCGATGGCCCTTTAAGACTAATGTGCACTCACTACGAAAGCCGCTCCTGCTCACGTGCCATTGGGTGGTACTCCGTCATGTGACCGGTGCCCTCTCCACGGACAAAGAGATTGTTTCATTTGATCTGTGTGGATGTTGAATCCAGTCATGCGTCACTTAGAAGAAGAAAAAAAAATTTTAAAATCTCACTGTCTCCACCACCGATCAGGCCCGCATCTAATGTCGTTGTTCAGTTTTAGCTTTATGCCCAAAGTCCACTCAGATCTATCAGGTGCGAACAATGAGAGCTCATAGGTCACATCCTCATGCATTCCCCATCATCATGACGTACGATTTGTTGATTGGGATACGTCAAAGAAGCAGTCGGACACAAATATTTATATTTGCTTTTCTGCTAATGGTTGGATGAACTTTTAGGTCCGTGCTGAATGTAAGGGTAACGTATGACGAAGCCTGGACACAAGAGGAAACAGCTAGCCTGGATCTAAGGTGCATCTCAGCACTTAAAGCTCAAGAATTTAGATTTTCGTGGCCGTAGAAAGTAAATGCAGGAGTGTTGTGGCTGCAGATTGTGCTGCAGGGTTTAGAGTTAGTCATTTTTTTGTAATGTTGCAGTATTTTAGTACTAGATACTACTGGAAGGTGCTAAAAATGTGATTATAATAACAAATATATTGCTGCATATCCTTTCTACTGGTTATCGATCATGCTTTAGACAGTATGGTCGTTAAATAAGAATTAAAATGCATTCTCAGCAGCCTCAGATTTCCTGCTGTATGAGGCGTATGAATTGCAAATTGAGGGATACAAGCATATATCTGTGCAGATCCTCAGTCATCTGGATCATGATAACTCTTCAGAGCTTCAGTAAAAAGCTTGAAGATGTTTCACCTCTCATCCAAGACGGAGAACTGAAGAAGCCTCTTGGATTTGAGGTGAAGCATCTTCAGGAACTGAAAAGGAAAAGTCAAGTTCTGCTGAAGAAAAAACAAGCCTGGGCTGTTCAAACGTTTCTGCTGCTGTACAGCCACATAAATATAAAGAGTTACAGCAAAGTGGGGTTTTATTTTATCCCATTTTATCCATTTTTTTAACACTGTGTTGGTGCATTTAGTTTCTTCAAATTTCAGGCCAGGCAAACTGTTTCCTCCTGCTTCCCATCTTTGAATCACGAGATGATTGTAATTGATTTAAAAGAAACACAAACAAGCCAGTTGTTTGTTATAGTCGATTGATCACAAGGTGCAGTCAGACCATTCTGCACAGCGCTGAGTCAGGATTAGAAAATGGAGAGACCTCAGAGGGTTAAACCAAAGAGAGGTGGTTGCATAGAAGATCATGTAACTTGTGGGCCGACCTTCGTAGATGAAACAAATGAGAAACAACCAGTTAACGAGCTTTAGAGGTGCTGCTGGAAGGATTTTGTTTCTTCTGGGACGAGCCAGGCCAGCTGTTTCCCATCGTTGAACTGCAAGATGATTGTGATCGGCATAAAGAAATGCAAACAAGCCAGATTGTTTTATTTCCCCCTATGGCAGAATGATATTGAGGTGCAGTCAGGCCATTCTATACAGCACTGTGCCAGTAGTACAGAATGGTCCAGCTACGTGAGACTGCAAATCAGAGGGTTAAACCAAAGAGAGGTGGTTTCATAGAAGGTTGTGTGATTTCTGGGCCGACCTTCATGGATGAAACGAATGAGTTAATTGAGCTTTAGGGGTGCTGCTGGACGGATTTCGCTTCTTTTGGGCCAGGCCAGCTGTTTTCACCAGTTTCCTGCCCAGAGTTATTTCCCCCCTGTAGCACAATGATGTGAAGCTAGAGTCAGACCACTCTACACAGCGCTGTGCCGGTAGTACAGAATGGTCTGACTATGTGAGACTGCAAATCAGAGGGTTAAACCAAAGAGAGGTGGTTTTATAGAAGATTATGTGAATTGTGGATGAAACAAATGAGAACGAGTGAGCTTCAGCGAGCTTCTCAGTCTTCACCGGCTGCTCCGTCAACATCTGACTCTTAGCAGGAAAGCCAATAAGCCCGTTTCCCAAACTGTTGATCCAGTGCTTTGAGACGCACTAAGCTGTCCAGTGTAAAGGCCAATGACACGCTGCATGAACACACTCCAACACAAAGCAGAAAAAAAAGTAAAATTTAAAAAAAAAATGAATCTGATAGCTTCCCATGTGACACCGGGTCCACCGTCACCTCGCCGACCTCCACCTCAACATTCCATGGAACATACATTCCAAACATCACATTCCAGAGCGGGTGTGAGAGTGCCCTCCTGTATCTCATGATGCACCAGGTGTGGGTGAACCGCTGACTTCATGTTGCCTCGTAGCGCGATGCCGCAAAGCCAATGCAAACTCCTCCGCCGCCTCCCCCCTCCTTGTCCCTCTTTCCTACTCCCACCGCCCCCCCATATCTTTTCCCCGCCCTCGGTCGACTCCCACCAGCCAGAGGAAGGCAAAAAGGGCAGACAATATGCAACCAGACTGCCAACACCTGAACCCCGGCCGTGAGAGTAGAAACAGCGAGAGAACATGTCTGTCCTGCTAGTTCTGTTTCAGGATGCGCGCAGGGCTCTCTGGGAAACACCCCTCCTTACCTGTACAGAACTCTGTCTTCTTTGAATGCTCATCATCATCGTCGCCACCCTCGACCCGGATGGCGACACTGTATCGGTCTGTCTGTTTTGAAGCATGCATTTGGTATCATTAATGTCACTCTTTATGTGTTGGTAAATCATTTAGGCTACTGTCACTTCTGTGTGCTATGATCTCTCCACATCTGCTCTCTCACACACACAAACACACACAAACACATCCTGTAACCTGTTTCTATTTCAGCACCTCTGAGCACGGCTACATCAGTGCTTTCTGCGGTATTAAAAACAACAAAACACCAAAAAAACAAAACAAAAAAAAACAACGACAGACACCAAACGACAAGGGGGAGGGGGAGGGAGGGGGATAATCTACAGTGGTGTAAATTAGACTGTCCAGTTCCAGCCATCTCTGTCCATCCGTCCAGCACATCATGATGTTGTGAGACAGTTTCACAGAAGGCAAAACCACAATGTGAAAAAGAATATATTATTTATCAGAATTATAAAATTGTACAACTGCACCACTACTGTACAGATCGCCCAAATGTGCACATGTGCATCTTTGATTTTACAGGTACTATGTTCCTGTTACACTTTTTTCTTTTTTTTAATTTATATATATTTTTTTCTTTTATTTTACTCCTTTTTGCTTTTTGTAAAGAGAGGAACAACAAAATGGAAGCGCTTGTATATTATGATTATTATTATTATTATGATTATTATTACTATTATTTTTTTTTCTCCACCGGTGCTCCCACTGATGGAAAAAGACAGTTGCACATTCTCCTGAGCATATTCTGAGGGCTGTGTTTTCTGTCCATTGAACAGCCCCTGAAGTGTGCAGAGGTGTGGAGATACTTCTAGTCTCTTAAGACCAGAGACACCACTCTGTAAATAGAGAACAGGAGATACAAAATGTACCTCATTATGATCTAAGGACTGGACAAAGTGGGGACCCAAATGGAGGATGGAAGAACTGGAGGGCGACGCAGAGCTAGAGACCGCAGAAGTGCAGAGCGCGTCCACGCACTGTTTAGGCTGCTCTTTTAGATCTGCCAACGAGTATTTACTGCCATGTAACGAACGGGGGAAGGAATTAAGGTTTTACATTATTCATTATACATACTGTTGTAAATATTGTGTGTGGAAATGGTCCCCCTTCTTGCACAACGCAGTGCTGTTCTGCAGACAGAAAATGCAGCCTTAACTGTGCTGAAACGAAAAAAAAAAGACCAAAAAAAAGAAAAAAAAAACAAAAACATAAAGACTATTGAATATATTAAAGAGTTACCTGCCTGTTATTTAAGCGAATAAATATCTATATATGAGAAAGAACACACCTGTATACTGTAGACTAAATCTGTATGGAAATCTAAGAGAATTTAATGGGAATTAAGTCCAACACCTTTTGTCTGTATGAAAGAAAAAATACATCAAAGTATTCTACAATAATAACTTTGACAAAGTCTGTGTGGTCCTGTGTTGTTTGTTCTCACTGATGCAAGACTCTACTGAAGTGTGTAACCTCTCATTAGGAGGCCTCGCTGGCAATAGCGAGTCCACTTTTAACAGAGCCTTAACAGTGTTTGGTGCTTGTGCAAACGTGGGTTTATTCATTCATCAAAAATAGCATCTGTGGTCGTAGTGAAAGGTGCAGGGCCAAACGTGTTCCTCACTTTTATGACAGCAGACATGACGGCTTATCGGACAGGTATCGATCCGTTTAGGTGTGTGCCCCTTCCATGCTGGTAATTAGCTGCCACTTGTCAACAAACAAAAATACGTTTGACCATCTTTTAGTTTTCATATCACCTGAAAACATTGATCCAGTGCATTTTGGAGCTGTGTTGTAGTTTGCAATACACGACTGTGTAATCCAGAGATCTCCAACTCCGGTCCTCGTGAGCTACTGACCTGCAGGTTGTAGACGTTACTGCAACACACCCTGACTCACATTAATGGATCATTAACAGACTTGTGTAGAACTTGACAACAAGCTGTTGGAGATCCATTAATGTGAGTCAGGTGTGTTGCAGTAACGTCTAAAACCTGCAGGACATTAGCTCACGAGGACCAGAGTTGGAGATCCCTGATGTAATATCTTCCATCCAGGTAAGCTGCCCTAATGCAGGGGTGTCCAGTCCTGGTCCTCAAGGGCCCCAATCCTGCATGTTTTAGATGTGTCCCTCTTCCAACACACCTGATTCAAATGATCAGGATGGTTATCAGGCTTCTGCAGAGCTTGATGATGAGCTAATCATTTGAATCAGGTGTTGTGGAAGAGGGAAACATCTAAAACATGCAGGACTGTGGCCCTCGAGGACCAGGATTGGACAACCCTGCCCAAATGTAAACTTGGCACTGATATATAGTTTTATTCAGCCTGAGTTATATTTTCAGCCTAATACACACACACGTAAATAGATAATTGAAACTATAAATAAAACAATATGTCTTTGCCAAACTCAGAACTTACGTTGGGACACTTTGCTTAGCAAGAATTTTTCATTTTTCAGAAAAAATTTATTTTTTTTTTGCCAACAAAATGCATTGGCAAAATTATGCAAATACTGACTAGATAACATCAGAACACGTGTTCTTGATCAGATGGCTTTAAGTAAATACTATCTGTAGTGTAGGAGCCACTTATGTTTGTTGTCGGCAAGTAAATTGATGTGGATTATTATTATTGTTTGGACACAGGGTGCATATGTAGAGGGCACAGGTAGGGAGCGAGCCAGCAGCTCTCACTGAAGTGTAACGGCAAGTATAAGGACTGGAGATTCTATTTTTTTATCTCTGTCGGTTCACTCTGCTCCACCTGTGCAGTAACAATCACAGGACATTGGAAAATTGCCGTTACAGTAGATGCTCAGCATGTCATCCCTCATGTGCTTCAGTTGAATGCTTGGTGTTACTGGTCCCACCTGCACTTGGTTTTAAAACCACTCCTTGTCCGGCTGCTGTTCATTCGTCCTCTTGCCCAAGTGTGGCAGCAGTGTTATCAACCCATCTGCCCCACATGCTGGGTGTCCACACAACGGCACTTTGACAGTTACATAAGTCCTCACATCCCTTCCTTTAACTCTGGTCACTGCAGCAGCGTTGGTGGCTGCATGAAACTCACGTATACCTGAATCCCGGCAGGTGACTTCTCTGTGTCGACTGTTTAAATGCACACAATGATCACTGTGGCCAACGGAGCCTCATGTTAATGGTGCAAACTTTTAGTTTTACCACTACAGACCTTCTAACTGGTCGTGGTGATTGCGTCCTATACAGAAGTGTTCCTGTGGGTTGTGACAGCGAGTCAGCATGTGCAACACTAAGACCTTAAAACTAAAACAGGTAAACAGGATTCAGCCATAAGCTACACGTAGTAATGACAGAGCTCTCCACCTGGAAATATGAACCACTTCTACACCCATAGATCCCAGTGTTCATTTCCTGGAAGTATTTTGTTCTTTGACTCCTGAACACCTGCTTATTGCAAACATACAAACTGCAGAACACTTAGTGTCAAATATCCTAAAATTCTGGAGAACTGCATTTAAGTTACAGCTGCAGGGGTTCACCGATTAGCTCTCAACTATTACATGTAAAGGCAACTATTGTGATGATCAATAAACTGGCTTCAGTAGTTGTTTTTTTTTTCTTTAGGAAATAGGGTCTAAATATTTTAAAACATCATCTATCTTAAATTTTAATATTTTCTGATTTCTTTTTCTCCTCCATGACAGATGACTGACATTTTCCACCAATTTTTTTTGGGACATTTTACAGAGAAAATAACAGATTTATCAACAATGGCAATAACTGTTAGTTGCTATCCTATGTTTAATCAAAGACAGCTAAAATTAAAACAAGCCGTTGCCTTACAGAGCTCTTCTAAACACTGCTGTAACAAAGCAGGCTGTCAGTTTGGGACTAGTATTTACAACCTGATAAACTTGTGAGCAAAACAGCGACGAGTCGTCAGTGCTGCTATGAAAATAATTTTTCTTGGGTTGAACGTCTTAAAAACAGGCCTACTTAGTGTCTTCCAAACACCAGAGGGGAACAAAAACAAGCTAAGCAACAAACCTCAGAACACTTAGGCCATGAGCCAGGTCGCAGTTTCTATTTGGTACCTTCACAGCAGTGGTTCTACGCTCAGGAATCCCATTTCTTTCAGAATTCTTATGTTACTATGAAACTGATGTCCTTGTTTGCTCCATATATTATTTGCTCCTTCTATCTTATCGCTCCTTATTGCAGTTTAGTGCCTCTAATGATCTTTATTGTCACACAGTCGTCCTCAACTCTATTCACACCCTTCCACAAAAGAAAAGGCAAAATTTACAATAGTCACTCAAATAACTAGAAACTGAAAAAAGTAATAATCAATAAAAATTTACTAAATTATTGTGAAATAAGATGTTGCTTTGAATTGTTGTTGAAAAGAATAATTTAAAAAAACAAACTGTCCCAGACAATCAGAGCACTTTGCTGATGAGCAGTGAAATCCAAACACCTGTCAACAGGTGCAGAAGTCTGACTGAGAGTTACAGAAACACCTGATGATGGCAGTGATTGGCTCAAAGGGTTGTTCAACTAAATATTAGTTTATGGGTCCCATCATGCTTGTTTTTTTTGCTTGTTAGGGTCCGAGCACCAAA
>NW_007581412.1:0-49110 GCF_000690725.1 Stegastes partitus | reverse complement strand
TTTTTTTTTCCTTTTGAACCTTGAATTTCTAATTGAGTCTTTAATTCTTTTCACATTTCCGTGTGTTGACTGGAGTTTATTCAGCACAAGACTGTAAAGCTCAAAGGAGATGCTGTTGTATAAGCTTCATTAAGCATGACCCTGATTTTCTGCCCCGTACACAGCTCCTGGTCACAAACAGATCAAAGCGGTGCTTGTTTACTGCAGTCTAATGTGACAGAGGTCTAGACTCGTATTCGCTGGGACGCCTCTCCATCTCCTTGGTCGTCCATTGGCGAAGTTTATTTTGCCGCCGATTTACCCCGTTCTCGATTGTTGGTTTGTTTCATTACACGTCTTATTTCGCTAATGTATTGCTTTGTGCATTGTTGTTATTTAAACCCTCATTTGCGTTTTATAGCTGCAGCTGGAAACATGCAGGATGTAATATGGTAATCATGGGAGAGGAACAGGAGAGGCAAAAAAAACCAACAGTATACTAGTCGAAATTGAAATAGTAATGCATTAATCCTAATTAAAATTCCTGTGAGAACAGCAGCATTTCAAAACAGCCCCTTCTTTTTCGCCTCTTCTCTTTATTTTATTTCTCTCTCTGAATTCTAAATCAGTTGCCATCCTGAGCGTGTAACATTGATTTTCCTCTCTCGGGTCTAAGAAAAGATGTTTTTTTTTTCTCCTCTCACTCTCTCTCTCCCTGTCTGTGTCTCCTTTTCATTTTCTGACTGTATTTGCCCTCCAAAACTTTTCTGTTGATCTTTGTTGATCTGCGGCCTGTGCACGCCAGTGTGGCGAAGGCTTGCTGCTGCTGCTGCTGCTGCTTAACCTGCGATGAGCTTTAGGCGTAAACTAGACCGTGTCCGTTCAAGTCAAAGCAGCTTGAGTTTGATCCTCTTACTTTTGACAGATCTAAAATGGCTCCTTTTAATACAATCCATCCCTCTTCTTTATCTCTTCCTCCTCCTCCTCCTCCTCTCGTCTCCCATCCCCTCCCCCCTTCTGCCTCTTTCATAGTGGATATGAATTTGATTACGAATACTACAGGGATGATTTCTACAGCAGGTATGTATCGTTCACGTTTGTTCACATTGCTAACTCACTGTTAAATCAGATTTGGGATTTAAGGAAACTATTAACTAGCGACCACCTCAGTTAGTGTTGAAACACCTGTTGAGCTTTGCATTCTCACAGTGGCAGATTTATCATTTAAATTATTGGTCATTTCTAAAACAAAGGTAACTTTCACCAGTAATCTTGTTTTCAGGCTACATAAATAGGCTAAAGCTCACATGTTACAGACCAAAAGTTGACATCGTCACCAGTTCTTGATCCAAGCAGCAGAAATAATGGAACATCATTGTTCTGTTGCACTGTAGACGTAATTAGTCCAAGTCTAATATGTGGTGGTTGGATCACTTTTCTAAGGAGAACCAGCACGATGGAGACCAATTACTTAGGCCCCTTTAACAACAACACAACTTCCTTATTCTGACTTTCATGTAACCCCCACAACCAATCAGAATCATGAATGCCTTCAACTGAGATTACTGTAAATGCAACTCTCCTAAAGGGGCAAATAACAATTTAAATATGTAACATAACATATACTGTGAATTATTTATGACCTAATGTGTAAACACTAACAATGTGTATGTAAATGGTTCTGTAGAAATTTGCATTTTTACCAAATTAACTATATGAATTATGAACTACACTAGTCCTGTAAATGTGACAAGGAAAACTTTGGCTCTTTACTTCACATAGTTGCTTAATTTTATTTTATTTGTTTAAATATTGCAAGAGAAGAGGGTTTGGGATGAGGAACACCTGACAGGGCACCCCTGGCAGAGATTTCTGGAGTGTAAACTTAAATCCAATAAATGGCAGCACAGAGCCGCTAACTTTCGCCTAAACTGATTCCAGGACCATTTTCCACACAGTGGGGAAACGCTGTGAACTGGTTGTAACCCCACAAACTAATGCTGTTTGCGCCGTCGATCCGCTGCTTGGCCTCGGGTGCAGTGTTGCTTGGCAACTTAGCCGTTTTCTTGCCAGGTTTGGCAACTTTAAAGGCGCTTTTCACAACTTTTTCTTTTTTTTTTTTTTACATCTATTTTTCAATAAAGTGCCAAGAGATAAATCTGGTGACATTTTTTGGGTACACACTGGGGAGTCAGTAAGACATTAAAATCTCTCTGGACTGACTGTGTGCAGCGAGCATGAGCTGGAAACAATCACTGATATCCACTGGGTGCCCAAATAAACACCCTGTTATTTGGTTTTGTTGTAAATGAACAAGAGTTAAAGTCAAGATAAATTTACCTGAACTGTTTAAGTTTAATTTTTATCTCAAAGTTTTGGATCCCCTTCTTATTTATACTTCCACAGTCTGCACAACATACAATGTTTTGGGAACTGGAGGTAGATTTAGATGCATAATGCTGCGATGATAGCAGTAGAATCAGCTTAATTTGAGCTTTTTGCTCTTGGTTTTTCCAAATTTGAGCTAATTCCATGCACATATTGTTGCTGCTGTAGTGAGCAGACCGAACATGCTACTGTTTTCATGCTTCATTACAGCAGAAAACACAATTTAATCCCTTCGCTTATGCTTCTCCTCTTGCGCTTTGCATTTGTAAAAGGCTAAAACGCAGAGTATTGTTCTTACTGCGGCCACGTCGACACAAATCCGAAGCTTCGCAGGCCGCCTCTGCTGTAATAATAATTGCTAAGCTACGAGCGGACAATATCTGCTCGGGAGGAAAGGGTTCAGTGGCTGGTCAATAGAGAAGATTTTGATTGACTCGCCCTCATTAAGAGTCTCGCTTGTCAGATTTAATTCCGTAACCTTCCCGCCGAGGTACCTTGAAGAAGTCAACTTGTCAAAACGGCTGAGCGGATCGAGCATGCGGCTCGGACATGCTGACGGAGGAACACTTGTTTTCTCTCTCATTTATCCGCCAGTGATCAGAGCGCTTATCTGCGGAGACATTTTTCTATTTTTCTAAATGTCAAACTTGTTGAGAGCCGTGACAGTCCGGCGTCACATACAGCAGCAGCCCGAGCAGACGCAATCGTTTGACATTCAGCACCTTCTTCTCTCCATCCTTCTCTCTTTTAAATGAAGGGATTATTTTCATGCGTGCAGTGACCTGGATAGCTGTGTGGAAAGAGGGATACTAAATATGAACCAAAATGTCTGCCTTTTGTTTTGATGTGTGCCGTTTGGAGAGAGGAAGATGAATGCGTAGCGAATCTATCTTTAAATACAATACTGGCTTTAGAAAGATAGTGAGACAAAGTGAAAAACCTTCTACCTCTAGTCGATGGGCTTTTTCTGAATGCTGCAGGACCTCTTGTGACATCGTAGAAAAAGTGTGAGACGTGTAATATTCGAGGTTTTTCTCCTCTTTAGGCTTTTTGACTACCATGGCAGAGTGGCCCCCCCACCCAGATCCGTGATCCCCCTGAAGCGCTCCAGGGTGCTCGCTCCTTCCTCCCGCCGCGGGAAGACCTCCTTCCCCATCAAAACCTCCTCCTCTTCCTCCTCCTCATCCTCCAGACCTCCCACATCATCCTCCTCCTCCGGGGTCAAACGTACGTACAAGAAGGTGCTCTTTTACTTGCCTTGTGTTTACGCCGGACCGCTCAGATTTGACTTTTTTTTTTTTTTCCTGCAAAACAACACGGCCTAATTACGCTAATGGCATTCTGTCCCCCTTTTTGAAAAACCGAAGGCTTAATGCAAATCTCAAAAACCATGAAAGGGGAAAAAAAAAAGGCGACGCCGGCATAATTCAGCCGTGCCACTTGCGCCGCGCCACTATAAAAAAGCTATTTAATTCACTCCAGCAGCTCAGAACAAGCCACACTGTAATGTAGAGCAAAACACTAAATCGCAAACACAAATATAATCCCAGCTTTCCGAGCTGCACCCATTCAGCAAACGGCGCTATTCCTGTCGCCCGGCATCCATCTGGATCTCATTTTGGTCCCTCTGATTAACTGGTGATGCATTATAGCGTCCTAAATGTAATTAATGTGAGATTGGGTGGGTGGCGTTGAGGGTGGGAGAGATCTCTGTGGAGCTGTGGTCAGCTGTGTTTTTCCTAAATGTTAGTCTCTATCCGTAGCCTGTGTAATTGGTTACAGTGTTTGTTTCATTGTTGCCTGTCTAGGCCAGTGTTATCAGCGCGAGCAGCTTGGTGAGGTCTGTCAGGAGGACCCAGCTGCAGTTGGTATTACACAGAAAGGCGGGGAGGAGAAAAAAAAAAGCCCATCTCCCATCCTCTTTTTGGACAGAGTCAATGAATTCTCTTCTCTGTCTAAGCAGTGCGGCTGTATGTTTGGGAGACTAATTTGCCCCTGCCAGGACCATGAAAAATCACTGTTTGTATTGACTTTGGCCTAGATAGATTGGACAGCGAAATAAGGTTAGCTTGTCCAAACAACGGGGTGGGTTAGTGCGAGCAGTTTGAACCACTTGGGCAAGTTATAATTCACTTTAGGGGGGTAAAAAAAAAAAAAAACAAACAACCGTCAGATGCATGGATCATGAAGACGGATACATGTGGGTTTTTCAGACTAAGCCCTCTGAGACTGTCAGTTCAAGTGCTTTAACTTTTTTACAGCTTGCTAAGTCAGTTGAAACAAGGCTGTAACTGCTCCACAGACTTTTTTTTTGGGTGTGAGTCACAGATATCTAAGCAAGGCTTGCCGTTCAGCAGTCATCTCGGTAATACTCTTGGGCATGTATTTCAGGCTAACAAGACCAAACCCTTACTTAAGGAATAGGGAGAAAGCCATACTTGCAACTTCAACGGGCAAAGCACAGCTGCAGTGAAAAATCCATAAAAAATGTTTGGGTGATTTTGCCTCAAAACAAGGTTTAAAAGGTGTTTTTTTTTCCACTCCATAAGTTATGCGTACAGTTTCATGACTCAATGCTTGAGGCAGCGTTGCAACATGATTGGTTGGATGTTTCCCAGTTGAAGCAGAAGATTGGCTTCTTGAGGTGGGGGGCTGGACATCAACGTTATAGATTTCAATTCAGGATTCTTTAAGAAGCTTTCAAAGCTACTTGTTGAATCTAATATGTGGTTTCTGAATAATGTTCACGTTTTTCTGTCGGCCTTCTTTGCTAAAATGTTCCTTATTTCTTCACTTAACTGAAAATGTATAGTTGTAGCTAAGTTCTTTGGCTCATCATTGATTAGTTGATTATTCGATTATCTGATCGAGAGAAAATGAACCAAATTGCTGTTTTGGACTAAAACTCCCTGAATCCAGCTGCTCAAAGTTGCAGTATTTTCTGCGCTTTTGTGATGATAAACTAAAAATCTAGACAGTCGGTCAGACGAACCCAGACGTTTTTTCTGCTTTTTAGCATTTGCTGACATTATAAATAACAAATGATTCGCTCTCCTCTCCATTCTGTTTGTTCGTACATCTTAGAGAATCTAAGAAACTGCTTTAACAGTGGTATTGTGACTTTTGAAATGATGAGCGCAGCCAGAATTGCGAAGCTTTGAATAGTTTGTCAAAGTTGGATGAGAATTTAACCGAATACCTCGCTAAATAATTAAACAAACCCCATTCCCAGCCCGCGTTTAGGAGTGTAAACCGGTGAGCTGAAGACAGTTTTAACGAAAACACATAAATATGTGGTTGAATTCACCAACGCCAAATGGTTTATACTCCACATATATAAAGCTAAATGTGCAGTTTTACAGCAATAAAAGTAAAGGATTAGGATATTAAATAAAAATGCAGATGTTTTGCAAAACAGGCACGGATATGAGTACGGCAAAGTAAAGTGCACCATAAATCCCTGCAGCGTCCATGTGTCCAAGCTGGTAACTTTTCAACAACTGCTAGAGTCTGAGTGACATTGGCACCACCAGCCCCCAAAACTCTTTGTCCAGTTTAATCTTCATAGACCAGTGATTCAAGAGATCCTCACTATCCCCGAGATAAAATGTCCGCAGTTCATGACGAGGTCCTAAAATTAGCCTCATTACTCATTCCCTAAATCTTCCCCTAATGCTTATTAAATAACAATGGCCCTTTTTTTCCAGGCCTTTTCCTTTAACTGGGGCTATCTAAAGATGCCGTGTTGATGAAGCGATGTTGGATTAGGGCGTGTATGTTTTCTCTCTGCAGCTTATGCGGCTGATAGCACAAAAGGGAAAAAAAAGGCCTGGAGGCCCCCGATAAATTAGAAACTGTTCCACACTTTCTTATCATCAAAGGACGACTAGTAAGCTGCCCAGAGCGGGCTCAGATAATGTTGGCATAGGGAAGTGAGCGTATATGTGTGTGCCTATTCTTGGATGTTGGTTTGTACAAATGGAGGCAGGTGAGAAAGAGATAGTGACACTCCAGCGTGTCTCCCCCCCCACCCCTCCATCCAGATATGATTGTATATCCAATGTGTTAGCCCTTTTTATCCCGTCCAGAAAGGTCGATTTTTTCTGCTCGCCTGTAGATTTAAGGCTGATGGCTGCTTTGCAAAACAACACCGGAGTAGATCTTGGGATTTCTGCCCACATATTACCTATGCATTGCCTTCAGTGTGCCATTATACGCTGCTTTTCTCTCTCTCTTGTTGCCACATTAATCATCCTGCTCCATTTTAAAGAAGTCATGCATTGGCAAATATCACATGCATTGGATCCTGGTGGGGGCCAGCTGTTGTGCTGTTTTTCACCAATTCTAGTGAATGATTAAAATGTCCTTTTTGGGGGAAATGTAGCTTTCCGCAAGGTAATGTGTCAGTATATTTATTTTTTTTATCACGCGCTGACATCTTCTCTAAATGTAGATGTGTATGTTTTATGCATGGGTTTGGATCATACAAAGTGGCGCGTAGACATCGGAAGGGGCGCCGCATTGTGATGTGGTGTGGGTGTAAATATACATCAAAGAAACTAACTCAAAGAGCCACATGCAGACATGATACCAGACAAGTAGTGTTTTGATTTTTCTGCATGTCTCCTGTCTCTGTTTTTTTTTTTTTTTTTCTCTCTCCAGCTGAAGCTTTACAGGAACTCGTGGGTTTGTTTACCGAACGCCTCATCCATCCTCTTTCCAGCCCTGACAGAATCTGATAGGTGTCAAAGAGAATTTTATGTTTTCTTCTCAACTTCTGCCGTCTGTTCTTCCCTTTTTCCCCCCCTCTCGAAAGATGACACATTGCAGCCGCCGAGGGTTAAGGAATAAGATTATCTTATTACTTTTATGGTCTAAATTCTTTAATCTGCTCAGTTCGAGCTGCTAAGGAGTTACACCCTCATTTCAGCGGCAGACGGACCAGATTGAATTAACGGCGACGTCCTTCAGATGTTTTTGTTTTATTATTATTTCCTGCTGCTGTTATTTTTCGTATTAAGGTTGAGACTCCGACTTCGACACGATACGGCGGCTGTGTTTCGTTCACCTCAGATATGTATTGTGGAGCGAACACCGAGAGCCGAGGCAAAGCGGGAGGGGGAGAGCAATTATTCATAAGGTGGTAAACAGAAGCTGTGAGAGAGAAAATTGAGCCCCCTGTTTCCCTACGTCTCTGTTAGCGAGGCTACAATCAGGCAGGAAATGCAAAAAATAGGATTGAAAGACGCTGGTATTGTTTTAATAGAGAGGTAGTTTTATTTCTGCCCTTATTTCAACTAACCCAGAATTAACCCACCACACGAAAAATACTGTGTATAATCATTTTATATTAAGATCCACTGGTTCCTAACCTTGTGGCTGCTAAACACCCTGTAGTAAAACCAGTATGCAAATATTTGAAATTGCAAATAAGCTGCAGTTTCTCTGTGCATGAAATCCTTTTTTTTTTTCATAACTCGCCCCTGAATCTAGAAGAACTGCTTTGTTATGAAATGCATGAACATAGATACGGTTTCATATAGAATTTTATTTCACTTTACTCTGAGCTACACAGATTTTAAATGCTGTGTTTGAATTTTTGTCATGTTCTATGTGACAAATTGGTAGTGCTAACAACAATAAAGCCACCTGTGGTGTTGTTTAGGTCCTACTTGTGTAGCTCTGACCTGTTGGAAAAGGGACTTTGTGCACCTTATAGATGATTGATTAGATTGAATTCTGGGGCGTTTAGAAGCTGGAGCAACACATGGGGCTCTTGGTCGTGTTCCTCGAGCCATTCGTTAGCACTGAGTGTCACAAAATGAGCACTATTACCACTTCTGATCATTGCATTTTGAAGTTATTAAGACAGAAATTCAGTGATGAAATTAAGTAATTTTCTTAAACAAGAGGAAAAAAATCAAATATTCATGTAAACTGGGTGTGTTCAGCCGACACTGGACATCTCTTCGTCCCCCTCACTCCTGGAGGAGCTGCTTTATCAGAAATACAGCAGAGGAGCAACCGGTTTATCAGCTAACAGCACAGATACAAATACACCCTATTTCATGTGGCTGTTTCCTCATAAAATCCACCGGATGAATGCATTTAATGTCCAGCAGCAACAGCGAGAAGAGATCAATTTTCAGTAAGTGCGACCAAATTTACCATATGCACTCAAGCAAGCAGATTCTATCATAAGGTGTAAAAAAAATATATATATATATATATCCTCATGCTTTACAGAATCTTCTAATGTCAGCACACTGAAAGATAGCACACAGTTTGTGCAGATATTTGGCACCACTGAGTGAAACTTGAGCAGCGCTGCACAGCATGGTGGGCGTAAGCCGTGCACTAATCTTCAAATTGAAAGCAGCAGGTCCACAGTTTTAGCTGGGTAACTTTTCAGTTGGCCAGATAAAGATGTTCTTCCCTGAGGAAAGTGTGACTCAGAGTGATGCTATGATTTCCAAATGCTGAAAACCAAACTGACGGCAGACGATCTGTGCTCCCTTTTAAAAAAAAAAAACGAGCGAAATTAGGACGAGCTTAAAAGCAGCCCGAAAAATAAAGACGTTTTCTGCCTTCTTTTTTTTTTTTTTTTCTGTGCCTCAGCAGTGAAGACGGACCAGCTCCAGACGATTAAACGGGAGCTCACTCAGATCAAGATGAAGATCGACTCTTTGCTGGGACGCCTGGAGAAGATTGAGAAGCAGCAGAGAGTCGAATCTGGTGAGAAACGGGCGGCGGAGTCTGAGGACGAATAGGGAAAAGGGACCACTGAGGGAGGGAAATTAGGAGCTCACGCTGGCCATAAGTCTTGGTGACATTGTGGGAGATAAGAGCGGCGGAGCTCTCCGTCATAACGGCAGACAGGTGTCAACACCCCGCTGACTCAGTTTGTATGAGAGGTCTTTATAGATGCCCTTCACTGCAGGACGGCGTCAGAGTGCAGCTCCCTGTGAAGGTCGTTTAGGCCACAGAATGCATGTTTGTTCCCCAGATTGGGTTTTTTAATTCAAATTTCCTGTTGAACATACACAGCAGTTGAAATACCAGAATCCTTGCAGTAGACGGCTCCAGAGGTTAAAATGGAGAGATAACTGTTTAGTAATGCATTAAAAAAAAAAAAAGTGCATACAGAGTGCAAGTCACTCGGTGGCTCGCTGAGGACAAACCACTTCTGCCCACTTGACGGCAAAGAGCAGCACGGCCCCGAGAGACCGGCAGATTTTATGTGTCTGCACAACTTGGGGAAACCGAAAAAGGCAGCCTAGTAAACTTTGCTGAAGAAAACTACAGACTGTGATCACACTTCATTCTCCGTGCCCTCGTTTTTCCCTCCCCTCAGAGGCTCAGAGAAAGTACGAGGACAACTGCGACTCCCTGCATGAGGAGTCCGTGTCAGAGACGGCGGAAAACTCCGGGGAGGAGGCCGGCGAGGGGGCGCTGGACGTGGAGGCGGGAGAGATGACTGACGGAGGCGAGGACGACTACGACGAGGAGGGCAGCCACCATCTGGTAAGAGGAGCGGTTGACAGGGGCTGACAGGGAGGGAGAGTGCGAGGCACTTTGGGAGATCTCAAGTGGGCAGACAAGTCTTTGCCTTCTGAAAGTTAATTTTCCAGAATTATTCATGGCCACAGATCTGAGGGAGCGGGGTTTCACATGAGTGAATGGTGAGGGCGCCCGGACTGACAGTTTCTCCCTGTCGACCCCGAGCTGAAACAGTGGAAGCGAGGCTCTTCGCGGGCCCACACACACACACACACACACACACACACACACACACACACACTCGCCGGGCTATAATTAAAGCGCCGGGCTCGAGACGCATAGGAGAGCGTTTAAAGACCAGACTTGGCATGAGCCGGTGTGGATCCAGCCATGAAGTGGTGGATGTCCAACAGTACAGAGCAGGTTTCCTTTCACAAGGTCAGTCAAGAAGTAGCCAAGAGAAGCTGTCCAGGAGAGGCTAGTTATGATTTTAAAAAGTAGTTTAAAGCAGCAGTCTTCAACCTTTTTTGCACCACGGACCAGTTTTAAGCAAGACATTTTTCTACGGACCGGTCATTACGCACATAACAAATAATCATTGTTTTTTTTCTATTGAAAAGTTTCATAAATAAATAAAATTAATTTTTATTGCTTAACATGTTTACTTCTTCTTCTGTCTCAGCATCAAGTCTCGGCCACTTTCCAAAGCAGCTCTCCTGAGACGTTTGTTTTTGACTGACGGCTTCGTTTAGCAGTCAAGTGCGGGAAACGAAGTGACGGGAAGACGAGCTAGTCATGTTTCAAAATAAAACACCCTGCAGACTCCGCTGGAAATAAAAATAAACCAATAAAATGTTTTTATTCTATGTGTGCGGCCCGGTACCGGTCCGCGGCCCGGTGGTTGGGGACCGCTGGTTTAAAGTATATTAAATCTCAGTGCTTTCTATGAACCAGTAATCTTGTTTAACCAGCTATCTAAACCCAAGGTGATGCTTTTACAGACTGCTTGTTTTCATGCTTAGTTGCTCTAAAGTTGAATTCAGACTTTTAAAGAATTGTTTTTGGAGTATTCACCAATACTCTTATGCAAATGTAGTGTTTTTTCCACCTAAACAAACAGCAGCACTCAAAGATTACACACAGATTAATGACTAAAGTCGCAGCTTTCCTCATCAATCTGTCATTTACCAACTAAATTATCTACTCGGGCTGTAATTTCTCAAAGGTGACGTCATCAGATAGCTTCCTTTGTCCGAGCAACAGTCCGAAAACAAAAAAAAGTTCAGCGCTTCAGCTCTAATTTCACTCGAGAAGCGGCGTTCATCAGTCTTTCCACTGATGTGACGGTTCCCACAAAGCTTATATTGATCGTATTCAATCAGACAGTTGATCTCAGTCAGCTGTGGCTTAGACGCACATTTATTACACCAGTGATTTCAATGGAAAAATGGACTGCAGCTCCAACAAAAAAAAAAAAAAAACGATTTCAGTCTGTTGAGAGCCGCCTGCACAAAAAAAAATCTTTTTTATTGTATAATGTGTTTTTCCTCCATCCTTTACTTTGAAATGCCAATGGTGCATTTCAACTGAAAAGATTAAATTACTGTTTTGGTTACACTGCTGCGTTCAGATGACTGACCTTTTAACATGCAATAATATTTTAGTTTAATGACAGTTATCCGCACGCCTTTAAGACACCAGCCAGCGCTTCAACATTATGCAGCGCTCCAAACAGTAAATTTAACTATACAGCCGCTCTTTCTTTTTTTTACTTCACGTCTCACAATTCATGGAGTGACTTGAAAGCCTCGTCTGGATTCAGCACGGCCCGCGCGCTGACCATGCTTTCTTTATTATGCTATATTTATTAACCATTAAGTGGGTGAGAATGGCCGCGCTATCCTTGATGAAAGCTTTGTGCCCTCGCTAATGGAGGAGATTATTTTTCAGAGACGCGCTGGAAGAGATTTATTTGTTTCCTGAAGGTCACATTGATCACAGCTTGTGATAATGTAGCACAAAGAGCGTTTCGCCGGGTTTGGCACGGCTGCTCTTGTTGAGCCTATTTCAGCAACGACCTTTAGAAAAAGATTAAATACAACCGGCAGTTAAAAAGGTCTGTATCATATCTGGTGATTCTTACCTTCCTCCCCCTCCTATGTGCTCTTCTTTTTCAGATAGAAAACCACGTATCGGATATCGACAACTGAGATCAGGTGAGAGTTTTGGATTTCCGAGTGTCCGTTACAATGATGTTGTTCAACAAGGCTGTAAAAAAAGTTTCTGGGGGGCTCTTCTAGTCATTACAGGCTTTACATCCGGTCCTCATTAAAAAAGCGTAGCTACTCAACTGTGCCTTCAGTATCTCTAAACATCCGTTAATCATCTCCTAAGTCATAAGCTCCATGACATTTGGAAGACCAGCGTCACTGAAGGGCGGCTAATACCAAATTCGACAGAGGGAGCAATAATGGCATTCCAATGGGCCAGAACTGCCCATAAACAACATTCATCTAATTGAGTTGTGTGGAAGGAGGGTATGAATGGCGAGGCCTAAGGTAAAGAGTTTGCCGCCCGTCGCCTCTCAGGATGTGGCTAATGATGCAGACACATCATCAGTTGGCTTGGCGCTGGCTAGCTCTTCGTAGCGGGGGGCTGCTTGGCAGCGTTTAGGAGTCGCAGACTGTTGATGTAACATTGAGTAAGCTCTGGTACAGTTTTGCTGCTGGACGAGTAAATGGAAATCTGCGTTCCTCGGAGGATTCAAAGCGCTGTTAATTATGGTACCTAATTAAATCTTTTAGTCTGTCGGTCAGTTAAAGGGAATAGCTTTTAATTTCGGTCAAATTTGAGCCATTTGATGGTTTAACTTTACTTCCGATCTACAAAAATATAAAATCACTCTATTCCTGTCTCTTTTACTTCGGTGCAATTTGAAGCTGTGTCCGAAATTCTTCTAATCCGCCGCTCCTCGTATAATAAGTGTTCAGCCTCCTGAAGTGAGCAGTGATTCAGATTTGGTCACATTGGAAATAATTGACGCAGAGACGGCTTCACGTCTTTGAAATGCTCTGCGTTGCACTTTGGGATACTTAGCAGGAAGCGGTGCTACTTTTGAGGGCGCTATATCATTCATACATTTTTAATTTATTTTGGAATCGTGGCTTAGTCCAGTTGATGTATTTTTAATTTTTGTGTGAAACCATCTGAGGCTATAGCTGTCACCATCTTTGATGTGTACGGTTGTCATGGTTACAGTTCTCTACTTTTGCGAGGATGGTTGAAAAAGGCATTGCTTATCTATTTATGCCATGGATGGATGTATTAAAGGGACTGCATTTAGCCCAGTCTCTCTGCTGTGTTCTGTAAGCGGTCGCTCAAAGTATTGCAGCAAAAAAAAAAAAAAAGCAGCAACACCTGTCAATTTAAATCCATGGAAGTTTTTATATTTGCAAACTTTCCCAGTGCTTAAAAAGTGAGTTTTATTTGCTTGGTGTAATCCCAATGTAAAGTCTGTGGGCAGGGAGACACTAATGCAGGTGGCCGCACAATGCAAAAGCAAACTGGGAAATGTTTTTTGGCTCATGCAACAGGTTAGCAGTTTTTACTTCAGCGGCTGGGCGCTGTCTTCCAGTCTGCTGTCCAATTCTTGTTAATACATCCGCAAGTCATACCAGGATATAATTATTATTGCTGTAATTGCTTTAGTGTCACTGTGAGAATACAAGACAGCCACCGGAGAGTCCACCGAGAACTAGTCCCAACATGGAGCATCCTGTAAAACTACAAGTTGTCGTTTTTACAACAGATGGAATACAAGATATGACAACATAATAGATTTAATACAAAGAGGTTTTTTGTGCAATCCACTCAGTTTCAACTGCAATTCTACAATTTCATTTTGCTTTTTTCCAAAGCGATCTGAGAGCAGATACAACCATAGACTGTATAAAAGATGGACGTAGCTACCGTGACGTCACCCGTTGGTTTCTGCACTGAGAAAATGAAGCCAGGGTTTTGCTACTTCCTGGTTGATATCTTGGATTTTTGGAGCCAGTGACGCAAAAATCGTCGGAGGGGGGCGGAGCCATAGGAGCAGCGATTGGTCAGATGGATTGAGAGGCGGGCCCTCTCTGCCCGCCCACATTTACCGCCTTCTGCTCACTTCGTCTGTATGGTCGACTGTCAATCAAGTCAGCCACGCCCCTTGCCCTGCAAAATGTTGACGACTTTTTAAAAATTCAATGTTGATTTATTTTCAGATTGGCCACCTGATCTCTGGACTTGACCATGAAAACTAATAAGAAAAAAATCCTGAGCTGTAGGAATGCAGTATTTCATGATCTGTGATCACTTCTTTTCCAATTCATTTCTATGGGAGCCAGGGCTTTTTGGAGCCAGGACTACCAGACGTAGTGATATTGCAGGTTTTTGACACTTCCGGGTTGGCTTCATTTTTCAGGGCCGGTTGCTACGTCCATCTTTTATACAGTCTATGGATACAACACAAGCAGGGATCTAGTCAGGAGAAAACAACCTGGATAAGTGCCATAGAACAAGTTCAAGTGTGATCGGGCGTTGATGCCAATAGCAGGCTGTGTGGGAGGTAATGGGAATATATTTTTTCAACACACTAGAATGTGTTACTTCCTCTCTTTCCAATCAAGTCTTTGGATGCACACCTGTCTGAATTGCACTGCAGTGACTGAGCGGGGACTAGAGGCTTCCCTCTGTTCCCAGCTGAGGCGTTTGTGGAACATTAGTCAATCGTAGCGTTCACCAACATTCTGCATATGAGGCGTCTGCAAACTGCAGCTCCAGAAAACAACCTGAGTTACACTCTCGCCCTCTGAACTGCTTGAGTCACATCTCACCACCCACCGCCGCAAGTAATTCTCAACCTGTGGGATCCGCTGAGGTATGAGGAGAACAGCCAACATTATGCGTTGCGTTTATTACAAAAAGTGCTGCCAAAGTACGACAGGGAGCAGAGCTTTTGCTGTCGGAGCATCAGCGTTCTCCAAGAAACGCGTCATGGCCACCAGAGCAGCCTTTCTCTCTGCAGCGTTTCAGTGCCAGGCGGCAGAAAAGAGCCAGAATAGAATGATACAGCAAAGAAGGGCGACCTTTGGGTGGCTTTAAGTCCCAGGTCATGCTTATGAGAAAAATATCTATCTGTCATCTACATAATGTGTTAAGAAATGAGCCATTTGTATGGAAATCAGGGGGAAAATGAAATGAAAAATACTTTATTTATCCCAGAAGGGAAATTCAATAAAAAACAAATAAAAAAAAATATAATAATATATAATAATATAAATGTATATATAAAGTAAATAAATACATTTTTAAAAATAAAAGTAATGATTAACATGTATTAATAAGTTCCAAAAGCCACCATAAAAAGTCCTAAATTATGTGCAGAAATGAAAAAGTTAGCCGCACCAGTGCAGCCAATGAAGCTAATCACGGCTAACTTTAGCTTTATGTTTAATATTTTTAATGAATTTTCCCAAAATAATACAAAATTTGGACGATTAGCGCCATTAATCGTGCCTTATCGACTAAATACACACATGCAATGCAATTTAAAGTCACATTAATGTTAACTTGACATCCACAGCTCTAATGTTATGCTAGCATTAGCTTAGCTTTATGCAAATGTTACACAGTGATCTGCATGTTTTTGTGGTTTGTGGGATTGTAGATGCATTTATTTAAAAAAAAAAAAAAATCAGTAAAGCAGAGCCAGTCCTCCTTTTTTGTTGATAAAAATGAACATTACTCTAAAGTTTCTTTATATACAAGCAAAAAATGTTCACCGCTAACAACGCCGCTAGTTTTTTTTATCCCCATATGCTTCTCCAGACAGCTGGTGTCCCAGTTCTATCCACCTCTTAGGAAACCACATGTTACACTTAAGTTTCCCATTTCCTTTCCATATGTCAGCCTTTTTAACATTCTGTCGGTGGCAAATTCACAAAAACCTCCTCACAGCACATACATTTAAAAACCTGAAAATCACACTGGAGGTTGTGGAGAATGCGTGAATGTTTTTCGCTTGCAGGCCTACCAAGGATAGAAAATCACAGCGAGAAGAACCTCAATAAGTCATGTCCAGAAGGATTAGAGAGGCAGCTCCAGCTAGCAGAAAAAAAACAGTTTCTGCACTCCCCGAGATATTTCTAAGGCCATTCACAACGGACAAGCTTTAAAAAGTCCGCCTAATCCTCATCAGATTTACAGCATTATAAACAGCCGCCATGTTTGAGGAGGAGACGCGGTCGTGTAAAAGTGTTTTCATGAGTTTTTTTTTCCTCTCTTCAGGGCGCGGAAGCTCCTGGTTCGGTGGTATTAGAATTCATCTTCACCTTCAAGAGACAGGAAAAGGCTCTCGGAAGGGATCAAGACACTCATTCAGGACTGTAAGTTGTGTTCAAGAGATGCCGAATCACATTTAGATGCCCAGCTGTGCAGCACAAATCAGATGTGACGTGCTCTCGAAATAAAATGTATTCAAGACTCATTTCAATGCATCGGCCTGAGTTTACTTCATGTGCAACCTATATTACATCCAAGAAGCCGCCAGCGTCACGACACTGATTCTGCTCCTGAAAAAATACAAACTGAGAGAATAAAGGGTTTTCTTTTGATTTCTAAATGACATTATGTTGGAAGACGGTAACTTGTTGACCAGTCGTTGCTGCTTTTTATGAAATGTGCTTGCGCTGTAATTTCACAACGAATTTCAGTTTTGTTTTTTTTTTCTTTCCCCTCAAATATCAAATGAATAAATGACAGTCAGAACAATCTGCCGGCCGCAGTGTGATATTCCGCAAATGAATGAAACATCACTGCCGTCTGCTTCGGATTTGACTCATACATAAGCCAATAGCTGTGAGCATAACTTTATCCAGCTTTATCCATTTATCACACAAATGCCCTGTGGGGCTGTTCCATCATATATTCCAACTCCTGCCAAGATTCAGAAGCAGAAAGGGCTTCCTGTGGTACGGAGCCAACACTGGCACAGGCCTCCTGCCAGGGAGCAGTGCCCCAGCGTCTCGGTGCGCTCCTCCCCGCTCAGCCTTGTGCATCCCAACATGGACTGCCGCTGTTGAGGAGCCAACGCCTTCCTTCCTTCCTTCGCCGTCTACCTTCTGCTTCGACTCCGATCTCGTGTAGGCAAAGCAGTTTTTAAAGAAACAGTTGGATTATTTTAAATTATTCACCGACAGGCTTTGATATCATCTCAGAATGAGATCTGCGATTCCGAACGCTTACATTTCGGCCCTAATCTAACATGACTGAACGGCTGATGCTGCATTAAAGTCAACTTGAATGAGATTATTTTAACAAAGTGCACATGAGGGCGAATATTAAAGCCGCTCAGACGAAGCTGATCCAGGCGGCGGTGGATGATTTGTCCTGTAGTTTGGTGGACGAAACGGTAAAGCTGTTTTCGTCAGTTTAAACCGCTGGAACCGCTACCAAAAAAAAATAAAAATGCAGCCTGAGCTTCATCTGAGCAATTCTAATTAACCAGATTACAAATAAATTACTGCAAATTGAATTATGTCACTAGCGATTGGATGCCAGCGTGTTCTGCTGTTAATTATTCAAACCGTTCTTCTCATTTTTTTTTTTTCCTTCCTTTCTCACTAATCAGATGTAACCACTGTAAAGTTATTTCAAACAATGAGCGGTGTTTCAGGAGGTGGGAACCAGGTGTCTCAGCTGATTGCTCGGTGGCATTAGTTTCGCTGAGATACACATGAGCTGAGATTCGATTACAGCAGGAAAAAAAAAAAAGCCAGCTGAATGGTGTTTGGAAAGTTTTCAAAGAGTAGGAGTTGTTAACAAGGAGGGATTGCTCTGGTATTGGGTTAACTGCCACCAAAAAAAAAAAAAGCAGTTGAACATTTGCATTTCTACCAAATTGGGTAATTGTTCACGTTTGGTTTGCTGTATGGTTTGCTGTGCATTGAGCTGAAAACACTGTTCGTCCCACCAGAAGCTAACATCTCTCACATCAGACTAATTGGTGCCGCCGAGTGATCAAGTTAACACACCTGGTCTCCGTTAGCCGTCAGCACCAGTTTAAAAGCAGCTGTGAAATCAAACGGAGCTCTGCCGCCGTTTGGAGCGGCACCGTTCGGTCCTCATATATGTGAAAGTTGAATTACGAGACCGCGGTTTAATGGGTTGTTTCACCCAAATTACAAAAAAAAATATCTCTTACCTGCAGGAGGTTTCTCATTAAGCAGATATCTGTGGTTTTATGTGCACGGGGGGCTCTTTTCACATATCTACCCCCGAGGCTTGTAGCCGCCACCGTGCAATCAAGGTAACAGAAATTTAATTTGGGGTGCTTGAAACATAGAAAAAATTGCAAATTCAAGAGGAAGCTTTTTCATTTCAGAAACAATGTCTTAATTAGGCTGAGAAATCAACACATGCTTCTGGTGGTAGTTTATTATTTTTTTTATGGTTTTATATGACCTTGGGTTACGTAAGGCTTCAATGAAAACCATTAACACTTAATGAGCTGCAGTGTAATTTAATTAATACAGCTGCTTTCAACAAGGGGTGGACTGATTCATCGTCGCAACAAATCATCAGAGCTAATATTCAGCGTTTTTGCAGTTGCTGGAATTTCTAATTAAAATAGTGATTTAATTAATTAATTAAGCTCTGATTCAAGTCGCCACTATCTGTGGTCTTTTATTGGTTATGCACTGAGTCGAACTGAGCTCATCCATCAACGCTGAGGGATAAATATTAAAAAAGTTCTCTTTTAATTTAACAAATGCAAAATATAAGTGAGGAATGTGGTGGAATTCTAAATTTTCTCGCTGAGATTTTTCATTTTTCTTGTAGCTAAATCCGCTAAATATCAGTTATTGTTCCTCTTTATTACTAATAATCAATATTGGTTGACCCCTACTTTGGATACAGCAAATAAATGTACATTTGCAGCCAGTAAGCACCGGTCTAGGCTCCTAAAGTCATGAGTAAGAATATTTTCTTGTGTGATTTGGGTGAACTGACCCTTTAAACTAAGGATTTTTTTTATTTCTTTCTTTCTCAAAATGTGAAGGAAAAGTCACTTCGCACAAGTTCATGAACGCACCAGTCAATCTCGGCAGCACTGCCTGAAAAAATCCATAAAATAAAAAAAAAATTAAAAAGACTGTCCTGCAGCAGCTCATTCAAAACTCAGTGTCTGGTGACCGATGATAACGTGTAATATTTAGCACTATTTTTGTATCCAGAAACATGTTTAAAGGAAATGGCTCTGCTACATGTTTATCTTTTTATTTTTTATTTTGCTGGTAGCCTGTTACTTAATGAACCGTATGGTGACGTGTCAAATATTTTGCAAAAAATAAAAATAAAAAAATTACACACACACAAAAACAAACAAAAAAAAAAAACCTCATTGCTTTTAACTGTGGTATTTTATCTGGGTCACTTCAGAACATTTCAACACTGGCTTTTCGTTCGCCCTGTAAATAGTCTTGTTTATTTCCAATAGGCTAGGAAGATGACTTTTTTTGTTAAGTTTGACTTACAACAATATACTGGCAGTTTGTCGGGATCATTGCAGGTTGAAACCAGAACCGCGGGACTTGTAGAGATGTGTAACTGACAACTGTTGTATAGAAATGTACATTTTTTTGTAAAGATATTTTTATCAAAAGGCATGTTTACTGTAACTTTGTATTTTCAGTTTATGTACAAAAAAAAAAAAAAAAGACAACAACAATATATTCCAACTGTTGTAAGGCTAGAAAACTCATTGTCATTGTAGATAACTATTTGTGTTCTTATCCGTCAATAAAAAAAAATGTTTGTGTCATATATTTAACTGGTCAAATGTTTCAATGATCGACGCTTTATTTTGCAAATAAACTGAAGGACAAAGAAACCTCATTGTAAAGTTCTGTACGCCATCGCTGACGTGATAATTGCACACAGATGGTTCGCGTGTAAATATTTGGCGCGTCATTAAGACGTGCCACTTAAAAATTCATTCTCCTCCATTCATTACCGAGCGTCTTCCTCCCGCTCAGGCTGCTCGTTTAGTCGTGATTTATGGATGATTATGCGGGGCGTGTCGCCGCTGTTGTCGTCAAAGTGACACTTTAACAAGTTACGCAGCGCAGTGTTTGAATACATGTCAAATTAACGTCAATCAGCGCGAAACTGGACACCGTAATGGCAGTTTGTCATCCCGTGTTCCGCTAATGGCACCAGTGGTGCTGCCAGTTAGATATCAGTGTGTACATTCAACTGGGAGCTTCTCATAAATGCAAATCAACCATAGCTGCATGTCCAG
The DNA here is from genome assembly GCF_000690725.1 of Stegastes partitus. Taxonomy (NCBI): domain Eukaryota; kingdom Metazoa; phylum Chordata; class Actinopteri; family Pomacentridae; genus Stegastes; species Stegastes partitus. The sequence goes on along the minus strand of NW_007581412.1, from coordinate 28,901 downwards.
GTCATTATAAGTCTGCGTGAGAGCGCCTCAAAGTCAAGTTCTGATCTGAAGTTTTTAGTCCCTGAAGTTTAGATTTAGTACTTGGTGGCAAGGCAGCGTAATTCAGTTTAGCCAGAACAATAAGTTATGCTCGTCTTGAAGCACCTGATGCTGGAAATTTGTCACATAACTGACGTAGAAAGCTCAAAAACGTTCATCATGTCTTCTTATAACATAATGTTCAGGGTGTGCTTTTATTACCTGACAGTTTCGGCAAAAACTCTCGTCACGCTGTCGGTGTCATCTCTGAAGAAGGCGAGAGTTTTCACCGAAACTGTCGGGTAATAAAAGCACACCCTACATGTCTGAATAGAGAACCTGAACATGACATAGACAGACTGATAGAAACTGGTGCAACACGTGGAGCATTTGCACTGTCGAAAATGAGTGCTGTAATTTTCGGACTATTGAGCGCATCTGAATATAAGCCACACCCACTAACTTTAAAAAGAAAACAAGTTTTGTACATATACAGGCAACACTTGTCTATAATCCACAAGTGTCCACGTTGTAACATGAGATATTTACACAGAAAGATTTGTTAAACTTTTAATTAAATACGTACCAGTAACATACACAAATATGTAAATGCTTTTTTCTGAACAGTGCCTGTAACACAGCTGGTTAAAAACTACCGCAGCCTACCAGGAAAAGTCCTTGATCGCTATCTTCATCTTCCTCCTGCACTAAAACCACTAAAGTCGTCTTCTTCAGTGTCGTCATTGAACAGAATACCTTAGTCCCACACTTCCTCAGTCTCTCTTTCGTTGTCACTCTCAACGTCACTTTCATCTCGAGGCAAATTCGTAAAAATCCGTAAATTAGCCACATCACTGTTTAAGCCGCAGTGTTCAAAGCATGTGAAAGAAGTAGCAGCTTATAGTCCAGAATTTACGGTAAAAGAAATCCAAAAAAGCAGGTTGTTTAATGGGTGAATTCATGATGTAACGCTAGTTGGAAAAACACCTGCTCAACAGATTGTAGTTTTGCTAAACCATCTCTGTTTTAAGTCAAAAATGAAGTCTGTGATTTTAATCCAATACATATTTGGTCATATTCAGTGAGTATCTTCTCACCGTGTGCTTGCGATCCATTCTGTGTTCATACACCGACATGGTTCTACCAATGGGAACAACAAAGTGTGTATAGATCATGGATGGATGGATGTTCCACTAAACACTAAATATGCTACAATCTTTCTCCAGAATCAGACTCTACCACTAATGTGACCTCCTGTCCAGTCAAAACGATGTACCTCCAAAGTTTAGGGATCAGCAAAGTAAAGCGTTCATAAACTGAAGCTCTTCGCTGTGAATAGGCAGCCAAATGAATACCAAGTGAAGAAACCATTGTCGTGGGCTGAGCTAAGAAGGTGGGAGATGTATTGGTCTGCGTAGGAAAATAGTTTTCGTGGCAGCCTTTTCAAGTAGGTTTAAATTCAGGGTCAGTGCTTGGAGAGCTGCTGGAGAGTCGTTGTTGTGTTCAAGGACACTTCAGCGGCGCGTGTGAAGCTCCAACTTGTGCCTTCTTTTCTGTGACTTCTGGTTTCCAAATGAACAAATATACTTCTGTACTGCAAACCATACACACCGTATATATCTAGAGGGGGTCATTTTAAACTAGAAGACGTTTGAAAAAGAGACCGGAAGTCACCGTCATGCTCAAGGACACTCCAGACTTAAACTCGTGCCCTCTGATCGTGTTTTCGCCTCCAAACTCATTACACTCGCCCCGACAAACCAACGGTCGTGGGCTTCACTTGGGAACGCGCGACGTGATTTTAAGGCTGATCATGACCCTGATGTGGCCTTGTTTTGCCTCTTCTTTTTTTTTAAAGGTCTGCACCCTGTGGCTCTGCAACACTCAGCTGGACAATCGACTGACATTATCATGTTGCTCTTCTTCCGAATGTAAAATGTCACAGCCAGGATGGAGGTTTTTTTTATATATTTTGAGGGGTGTGGGTGAAATGTCTCTGTTCTGCATGGCAGAATTTTCACACTCGGGTAGATTTTTCTTTTTTTTGCTCCACAAGGACAGTTTTAGTTTGATAGCTCGTGCTCCTAAAACTCATTTTTCATCACTGTTTGAGATGCTCGCTGCTGGAATGGACTCCGGTCTCGAGGGGCGCCCTTGCAATTAATCAAAATCTCACATTTTTTTAAACATAAGGTGCTTTTGCGGAAGATCTAAAACATAAAATCAACACCTGCTGCTGTAATAAAAGCTAGAAATATGAATAAAGAGGGGGAAAAAAATTAAATAAATCTCCTGGCTGGCATTGAAACCGTTCACAAATGACTGTTTGTAGCGACTTAAAAGATGGGAACAGTTCAACCAGGCCGGGCTCTCGGGGGTTTTAGTGTCTGATTAGAACTTCCTTTCTTGTTAAGACTAATGTCCTTGAAAGGTTCCGTCGTGTCACTTCCACTCTGTTAGCGACTCTGAAAAGGTAGCCGGGCGGCAACAGATGGCCGATTTAAAACCCTCCATTTATCCACAGTAAAAGGTAATGCGGGAGGGTTAATGAGGGCCAACTTCAATGCCACACACAATTAGCCCCACGCGCCCGAGTCCAAGGCGGCGGCGGTCGGCGTGACTGCACACAGCTGTTCCCGTTTAACCTATATATGAGGAAACTTTTCACCCCTGCTTAATGCACTGGAGTTTATTCATTTATACAGAAATGACTGAAGCTTGTGAAGCAAAGAAGAAAAAAAAGAGATCCGACCATGATAGGATGAAATTGAGATTTTAATTCCACTAGAGCTGCTACTTCTGCGATATTAACTTTTTTTTTTTTGGTGCTTTCACAGCTGTGGAAAAAAAAAAAGATTAAAATTAATGGTGCTGCTGCTGCTGCTGGACAGTTGCCTGATTCGGAAGGCGTCTCTGGAAATGAGTTTTTTTTTTGTTGTTGTTTTCTTTTAATTTAAACAAATTTATTACTCAAATCTGGCATCAACCGGCGTGTGCTTACAGCTGCAGACGGATTCGGTTTCACTCATTCTGACTTGTCTCTCTCCATTTGTGGGGAGGAAAGAAAACTCGGCGGAGTTTGCGCGCAGATTTGCATCTTTAAATTATCCCAACAATAGCCGCTGCATGGATTACCGTGATGGAAAACAAACATCATTTGCGCTAAATGATGGTGCAACATATTCCGAAGCACATTAGAAGCAGCGCTCGGGCGAAAACTCCAACGGCACATTGCCATTTTTATATAAATAGGCTTTCTGGGTTAAAGTGGAGAGAATATATGTACAGTGTAAACCCCTCTTAATACTGTATTCCATTTGAAAAGTTGGAGAGCAGTCGCTTTATTGCAAATACTCCCCAGCTCGCTGCACAAATCTTAATTAACATTTATATTATATTAGCTTAGGGGGGGGGCATGATGAGCTTTCTTTTTTTTTTTGTTTGGGGTTTTTTTTTCACGAGGTTTGATTTGAAAAATATTTAAATGAATCTGCATGTGCTGCCAATAATGTGTCAGGCTGCAAAAGCAGAATGAAGTGTCCCAATTTTCATCTCCGCAGAGGCTTCGGCGAAATCAGTCGAAGTTGTGACAGCGGTGACGGATGAGGTGTTGCAAAGTCATTAGGTTCAGTTAGAGGGTAGAGAGGTAAGCTAGCTAGCTCCTCGTGTCGGATGAATATCTGTGTTTTTTTTACTACTTTATCCCTTATTTTCACCCTGATCAGGTCGTATGTTGAATGATCACAAAGCCGAGTTCACGTTCCGTCAGACGTTTGCGATGTAGCGTCGCGGATGAAGAATGAGAGCATCTGAATGCTACAGTACATCTTCCCAAATTGTTTTATCGCCATTCCAATTTTAAGCCTATTGGATGATATTACATTGATTCAGGAGCAGGGAAGAACAATCATTCTCTCCGGGCCTGAGATGCAAAAAGTCATCAGGTTCTTTAGATGAAATCAATCACGAGGTAATTTAAGATTCAAAACATGACAAGCTGATGTATAGCGAAGGCCGAGCGAGCGGCTTGGATCGTAACAGTTCATTCTGCCACGAAAAGAGACAGCTATCGGAGAGAAAACGCTTTTTGTGTGCGCTCAGCAGAAATTAAATCAAAAGGACAAAGATGAAAAGCTGAAATGTTATTGATCCCGTTGCAGAAATTGAAAGAAAGAGAGCGCTGAAGAAAATAAGAGATGATCACAGCCACAGAGGATGAAGCAACAGAGCAGGAGCAGGACTTTAGTAGGAAATACGTATCAAGGATTACTGCGATTCCTGTGGTTTGCAAATTAGTGCTACTTCTACAGATCAAATCATTGTTTTTCTGAGGAGATTTTTTCATTTTATTTTTGGTTTTTTGAGGCGGTAGTTTGAAGTTTTGTAAAGCAGCCCATCCCGTTGGCTTAAAGGAGCCCTACGGCATCTTCTAGTAAACAAAACATAATGTTTACATTCAGTGCTGCTCCTTTAAGAACATTTCTGTGTTTTTCCTTCCTCGTTCAAATATATACAGCAACTTATTTTAATACGTATACAATTGTGTATTACTGGCTGGTAGTCTTTTTTCTTTCCCGCTTTTGTCGTTAGATCTCAATCCCACAAGAAATCAGTCTCCATAGCGCTACTAGTGGTTAAAAAGTCTACGCGATAGCCTTGATTTCCTCTTTGCCGATGCAATTTTCCAATATTAACCTGATCAAAGACGATCTGCCCTCTGTGCTCCTCTGTACGTTGCTTTTGTATCCGAAACGTTTCTCATCACAAACTAACGAGGATTCATCATTATATGAGTCACTCATTTATCCTTGTAGCCTTTGAAATTTCTCCCTTTTTTTTCAAATCTTTTGTTTGGTTTTAGTCACTGGATGTCTCGCAAAGTGACTTGAAAAAATCCAATTTGAGCTCGAAAAAAGAAGATCGGATTAAATAAACATCTCTGAAGCAAAGTGTTCATGTGTTCTTTCATCTATTTGAACATATATTCTGTGTGTTTTTTAAAGCACCACTAACTATGTTTCAGCCTCTAATTGCAGAAATGACATGTTATCACTGGATAACATTACTGGTTTGGTGTGTATTTGCACATTTGCTTGATTTTGAGTCGTGTTTTTGACCATTGAACAAACATCTGTGAAGATTGTGTGGCCTTCTAGCCGCCAAATGCTCAACTGAGTCACTAACTTTGTCTTGACAAATTAGTGCACAATGGGTTTGTGGTGCTTTTGTTCAAAATAAAAAGGCAGTAAAACAATAAAGTCAACTGTATAAGGGAAACAAAGCGTTTAAAGATGAGTCAGGTGACGCTCCTTGATGAGTAACACCTTCATCATTTGTTCATTTGTGCAGCTGTAAGTGCAGCAAAACATACAGCTGTCTGTCGAGGAATTCAATTCAGAACGTACAACTACATCCATCCAATAACGTGGCGGCAGGAAGTGGGAAGGAGCGCGAGGCAGCGGAAGATCAGGCTGCTGGAAACAAGAAGGCAGTAATCCTCATCACCTATGCAGCTGTGTGGGCTGAGCTATCCTTGCACTTCTGCACTAATTGCTCTGAATCAATAAAACTGTTTAATCCAAAGGAAAAGTTCTCCGTCACATTCGGGGGGCACGGCGACCTTGGGAGCCCCAATATCATAGACGAGACGCATTCATCTTGTGTTTGATGCAACACATCAGGAAACGCCGACTTGTGAGCGAGGCGGGCGGGCGGGCGGGTGGGAGATAAAGGGAAGAGGATGCATTTTGAGTGATCTCTTTTGAAGCGGTGGGGTTTTTTTTCTTTTTTTTTGTTACATGCCTCAAGGTGTCACTCCATAATTGAATCCCTCCTTTTGTTCGGCGGTGAGGCCGAGGAGGCTCGAGGACAGCCCGAGGACGGCGGCGCCAGCACCGCCGGGGCCCCGCAGGCCACAGCTATCTCCCGCTGATAACGCTGCACATGAGCAGTATCGCCACCTGACAACTCTCGGCGGCGGCGACGGGGCTCCTAATGGAAGCGAGTTATTATGCATCTCAATGGGGAAATTATAACATAGTAGAGAGAATTGTCACATTATAATTACGGGCGGTGAATGGGTAGAAAAGGAACCCTTCAGGTTTCGTGACTGAATCCGCTCCGGCTCCAATTACATCGTGGAGAGGCCGCTGTCCATTCATGCACAACCACAAATTATTGTCATTTTAGTCCCAACTGTCATAATTATAATTCACATTGTGACAAAATTTTCAAATAAGGTGAGGAAGGTAATGGTGGTGTTTCCAAAGACACAGAGGGAGAGAGAGAGAGAGAGATGGCTGTGGATTGAACACTTAATTACTGTGTGTTAGTAAAAAAAAATAGCAAGTGTAGAAGTTCAGCATTTCTATTTAAGCATTAAAATGTACCTGAAATCGGAACGGCGACGAGACAAATTTGAGGGATCGCGAGAGCATTGGTGTTAAAGAATTACCTATAAAACCATCAGAGGGATAGTAGTAGTGGAGGTGAGATCAGTGTATTTCATCAGAAGTCGGCGTAGGATGGTGTCTAACAGCTTTGGCGACCTTCCTCCACTTCACACGGCGACTGGCCAGCTGTGCAGAGATGATAACCTAAGCACGGTTTGAACTTCTCTCTCAAGCTCCCTTTTCATTCGTTACACGACTATTTCTGTCCCTATTTGTATTTACAACAGCCTTTCAGGAGAGACTGTCTGGAAACGTCTGTTCCCGCTATCTCAAAAGATGATCTGGTCTCGGCCCGCTCTGTTCCTGCCGACTTTTCAGGCCATTAGATGCTAAAAGTCATAAACATCTGAAAGCTGACGGGAGGGCAGCAGCCAGGTGCTCTTTATGTTCAGAAGGGCACTGTCATAAAAATTGTTTTTATTTTAATGGCTTTAAACAGTAAAATTCTGAACAATTTACTGTTTTGTTAAATTACAAATAATAACTAGCAAAATCATAGAAAAACATCAAAAGGATGTATATATATATATATATATATGTATGTATATATAAAAATGTTTGCTATGTAACAGCATTTGACAATGAATGTCACTATTTTTATTGTATTTAAATGAGCAAAAAAATAACAATTTTACAGATATTTCTTTTTTTCTCTCTTTTTTTTAAAAACATGTATGTAAATTTATTTTTTAAAGTGAATCAATTTTTGAGGTATTTTAAAGATTTTTGCAGCTTTATTAAATTACAGATAATACCTAGTAAAATAACAATAATAATAAAAATAGTAACATATGTTGACATTAAAAAAAAGAGAAGAAAACATAGACCAATAGTGTAAATAATGTCAACATCAAAAGTGTATTTTTTTTTTACAGATAGTTATTTGTTCTTTTCCAATTTGTGACTCTTCTACCAAATTTAAATCTGATAAAATCATCATTATTTTACAGATACATGCTGTTATTTTCAGTTTTTTAATGTTACAGTAGAAGTTCTTTTCTTGTTTGTTTTTGTTTTTTACAGGATTTATCTTTACAGTAGGATTAAAGCAGAAAAAGCTACAGATTCAACCTTTAACAGTGTATTTATCAACCTATCATATGCTTATTAAAAACCAAAAAACAAAAAAAAAGTGAGTCTAGCTGTCAGATAAACAGCACCCATTAGCACCCATTGGGGTAATGCTATGATATTTCCATAAAGTACAAGTATGAAGTAACATCACATGGGCTCAGAAATTGTGCATAAACATCATATTGAAGTATAATACTCCAGTACATGTGCTTAGTTACTTACAACCACTCAATTTTTAACTCTGCATGAATTGAAAATGAGTCATCCAGACATCAAGAGGTAAACAATATGCATTAAAGTCCGAATGGCTTTTTCTCTGCATGTTATAAAGTACATCGTACCAAAACTTTAGACACCAGAGAAGTAATCTTACGATCCCGTGTGCAGCGCCAAGGTCATTTACAGCCCAGTGAATGATTCGTTTCTTTACTGTACAGGTCGTGGATGTTTGTCATACTTATCCCGACTTCTCCAGGACAAAAAGAGGAGAATAAAATGAGTTTTCCTTGATCCATTCTAGCCTCATTCCAAGGCCAAATTGGCTATTGATCTCCGTCTTTTTGTCTATTAAGGGAGAGCCTTGCATGCCAAAATTGGTCACCGCCGTGACGGCTGGCCATATCTCAATGCTGATTGATTCTGTGCAAGCTGTGGCTGGCCGGGCCAAACCAAGGTTGATGGGAGAGGGGATGATTTTCTGAGGTTACTGTCCGCCTGGCAGTCAATGCACATGATCAGTGGAGCAGGAATCCACAATCCTTCTGCCTCGTTTCCTTGGCCCGGCGTTACCCACAGCCTCTGTGTTTCTGCCATCAGTGGGGAAGGAAATGGGTACAGAGATGAAGGTTATTCCGTTCGTTCATTTGCAGCGACTTGATGCAATCAATACTGCCAGAGTGGAATGCTGGAGCAGTCACCAAGGCAGGAATGAGGCTGCTGCATTGTAGAAGGAGGCAGAAGAAAGGAAAATCCCCCCACTGTGACCCAGTGAGAGAACAACAGCCGCTTTGATTGCTCTTTTCTCGCCGAGAGTTTTCATCTGTGCCTTATGGCTTTCGCTGGTTTGAATAAAAGGCGATTGATTTTCAAAAATCCCTCTGAACTCAAAGCTATTATTTTTCTTCGGTTCAGATCTCGCTATTGGACGAGTTCGGGCATGTGACTGCGAGAGCACAGATTTCACATGACACGTGCTTTTTTTTTTTTTTTTTTTTCTTTGAAGTTGCATGGGGGCCTGTAAAGTCTGAGAAGCCTCTAAAGTATTTATATAGCACCAGTTCTTAGCATAAGTCTTGTCAGGGCCTTAGGATGTTATAATATAGAGAAACTACCGGCAGAACCAGGCTCAGGTGGGGTGGCCGTCTGCCTCGACCAGTCGGGGTAAAGGGTAAAAAGAAAGGATGGTAGAGAGAAAGCAGATTGTTGTAACAGATACCTGCACAGAACACACACTACAGGAGAGAAGAGACACTAAGCTGGTGGCATCTAAAGTGGCAAATAAATACAGTCAGTGCATCAGCAGCAGTCTGGGCCTACAGCAGCATAACTAATGGAGGTTTCAGGGTCATCTGAGCCAGCCCTGGCTATATGATTTATGATAAAGGAAAGTTTTAAGCCTAGTCTTAGAAGCAGAGAGGGGCGTCTGCCTTCTGAACCCAAACTGGCAGCTGGTTCCACAGCAGAGGAGCCTGATAGCTGAAGGTCTGCCTCTCATTTTTGCTTTCTCTAGGAACCACAAGCGCAGCGCTCCATTGAGACAAAATGCTACAATAAGGTCTTTAAGATGTGATGGAGGTGGGTCATTAAGGACTTTGTATATGGGGGAGGAAGATTTTAAGTTCTGTTCTGGAGGGAGCCGCTGAAGAGGAGCTAATATGGTCTCTCTTGTTAGTTCCTGGCTGAAGCCTTTTGGATCAGCTGGAGGTTTTGCAGAGAATTATTGGGACATAATAAGGAATGAAAGTAATGGTAGTACAGCAGCGGGGTGTGGTTGGAGATAAAACACGCTTGGAATTTTTACTCTTAAATGGTTGCAAGCTTTTTTAGTCTTTAATGTGTGACTGCAGTCTAAGAAACTCTCAAGTTCTAACGGCAATCCTCTGATTATTGGTAATGAGACGAGATATCATCTCATCTAGATATGTGATTGGTATTTCATTAACGTCTCGGATACAGAGCCATGAAATGGAATTAGGCTGTGTTTATTTGATATACCTAATGATGCTGGATAACAGCATCAAATCTCAATTTCATTTTACTATTAATATATGATAGGGGGGGGGGTTCTCTCTCTCTGGTTAATTCAACGAGACTCAATTATGAAGTCTATTACGGGAAAGTGCACGTTGTGTGTGAATTACCAGTCATATTACCTCAAGTATAATTTTGAGACACTTGTATCTTGTTTGCTATTCGCAGGGAAACACACGACACTTATAGGTGTTTGTTTAACAGCTGTAGCTGCTACTTACTTGGCTGATAAACGCTGTAAATGAAAATCATGTTGTGAAATCAGTTTATGAACTTTCATGTGGTGCTATGTTTTCACAGTTTTGCCAATAGGGAGCAGCATAACAAGCTAAAAGCACAACATTGACGACATTTTAGAGGATATTTCTGGTTTAATTTAACCTGGTATTTAGTATTAGAGGGCTACAAGGTGGATCAGTGGTTAACACTGTTGCCTCGCAGCTAGGAGGTCGCCGGTTCATGTCCAGGTGGGGGCACCGGAATCTTTCTGAGGTTGGTGATTCTAAATTGTCCGTAGGTGTGAATGTGAGTGTGCTTGGTTGTCTGTCTCTAAGTGTAGCCCTGTGATAGACTGGTGACCTGTCCAGGGTGACCCCTGCCTTCACCCTGAGTCAGCTGGGATAGACTCCAGCCCCCCATGACCCTAGTGAGGATTAAGCGGTGTATAGATAGTGGATGGATGGATGGATTTAGTATTAGAGTGGGATAACCCATGAAGGTCAAAACAGGCTGTGTAGGTCATGCTAACTTTTCCCTCTTCACCTCTGTTGAGGAGAAATTGGAGGAGAAATTGCACGACTACTTGATTGTCGTACTACCCACAGTCTGTTTACAGCACTTATTGTCATTTAGAGTTGGTGATTGTGATCAAATGACGATTATAAGTGCAGCAATCACTTATATTTTCACTCAGTTTTGGTCTCCACCAACTCCTGAGGAAGATATTTGGCTCTTAATGCTCCACTTTGAATCCAGCTAGTTGTTCACAAGTCCTCAAGGGCAGCTCAGGTGGTAGAGCGGTTGTCCTCCAATTGCAAGGTTGGTGGTTCAATCCCCCGACCCGCCACAGCTGAAAACACTGAACCTGAAGCTGCTCTTAATGGCATGGCAGCTCCATCGCCATTGGTGTAGTACAGGGGTGTCCAATCCTGGTCGTTGAGAGCCCCTATCCAGCATGTTTCCCTCTTCCAGCACACCTGATTCAAATGATCAGCTCATCATCAAGCTCTGCAGAAGTCTGACAACGATCCTGATCATGTGAATCAGGTGTGTTGGAAGAGGGAAACATCTAAAACATGCAGGATAGATGAGAATTAACCAAAACAATGAAAGACACTGGAACATTTTGTATAAATAAGGAGAACTATATAAATTTGTAAACTTTTTCAGCATTGAAAAATATAAAGTTTACATTTATTTATCTTAAAAACACTGATTTGTGCAGCTATTGTGCAATCGTTCTTTCAAATACTGAGTGTTGTCCACGTTTCCCATTTTCTGTCATCGTGATGAACAATATATACGGCGTTATGTGGGAGGAAAATCCATTTTCTTCTTTTAAGAGATGTTATTTTCCAACTAGGCTGTACATAAGCTTTAAAAAACATTGGCATTCAAACAAGCCTGATTAGAAAGTGTATGTAAAAAGCTTTCATTGAGAAACGGTGCTAAGTGCACAGATGTAGCCTCACAGAACACTTAGCCGGCAAGATGAAAATAAAAGTGTCAACAGGGAGAAAGCAAAAACATGTTCATCAAGATGTAGTCACCTTGAGATTAATATTAATTCAATAACCAACTGTTAAAGCATCGAGTAAAGTCGAAGAAATGCAGTATTTAATCATAAAAGGACATTATTTATCAAATGGCACTGAATGGAATACCTTGCTTTTTAAAATCTCTGCCAACCCACACAGTGTTTCTCATGATCTTGGTTTTTGTCAAAGAAAGAACTTATTCAGTGACGGTGTGCCTGTCAAAGCAAATGGGCTGTTTCTGAAATGTCAAATGAAACGGTGCAACCTTTGGAAAGGTTACACATAACAAGGGAAGCCCTACTGTACAAACTCCAAATGCCCGGCTTATCATTGTGGCCCTCCTACAGGAGGTTAACCTCCTCCTGCACAGCGAAGGGCAGATAACAGAGACATCAGAACGGCTGCCGATCATAAACTGAGTCAGATGAGTCTTAATCATAATGACAATATTAATGTCTGCTCCAAAGTATCAATAAATCATGAGTTACACTGAGGGTGGCTGGTGAATTTAAATTATATCTCCATGCATAATTTGATTTTGCCAAACAGCTGCTCAGGGTAATGTAGAGGACTTTATGGGATGGTGATGGAGTGAGCTGGGGAGAATCCAACAAGGGAGGAGGGGATCCAGGAGGCGGCCTACAGTCTGATGGCTGGTACGCCGGTGTGATTTAATTACGTTTTTTTAAATTAAGGGATGCGGTGCGATCGGTTCAGGGGCCGCCCGCGTGAATTGGCTGCTTTGTTTTGATGGAAAAGAGGATGTTTTAAATGAGATGGGATTAAACCTCTGGAGCTGGAATTACTGAATACTGCAGGTCAAATACTCACATTATGCTCCCGATTTCAAAACAAATACATCTGCAGCTGCTTTGCCGTGTCAAGGGGCGTAATGAGGTTTGGGTTTTTGCTTTTTTTTTTATCTTCCAGCTCCGCGGTGTCGCGCTTGCAAAACACCTTGTCGAAAAATCAATTGACAAGATTGGTTCTAAAATGAGATGTCTATTTGAAAAACACACCACGTGTTTCTCCAAAATGAAGGTGGGCTTCAGGTGCTTTCTGAATACATTCGTTGCTGTTTAACAGGTGGTTTAAAGCTGCACCAGACACAATTTTAGATATTAGCATTCGGTCAAATAGTAGATGTGATGAGACAGGAGGAGTCACTGATCGTCATTGTGTTGGTAGCCAGACAGATAAACATTCATTTAAGCTTGCTGGAGAACAAAATAGAACTTATTTTTCCATTAGGTGGCCAGAAACTCATGCTCATGTTGGTTTGTTTTGATTGGATGTCCAAAAGTAGTGGGCGCTAAAAACCCACCGTGACGACAATTCTCAGTGTTTGCTGTTTGCACGCTGGCCCCTAAAACACAAACACTAAAAAAATGAACTGCTGCTTTAAGGTTTTTTTGCCAATTATATTTTAATTAAATTTTGCATAACCTGTCATTTCTTAAGGAAAAGTAAATAGAACTACTCTGTTGCTCCAACAGGGATAAACAAAATTAGGATTATGTTTGGGTTTTTTTGTCCTTCTTTGCATTAAGCATTGATTTTCTGCCATCATTAAAGATCAAATTTAGTAGCATCGCCTCACCCGATCCAGCTGGAAATAAACAAATCGATGTCAAGCAGTTGACTTTGGATCATTTTCGGCGGTCTCACCAGACTCCAGTCATGTTTTATTTTGTGTTGTAATGAGGTTTTTATTGGTATGCGAGCGTTACTGCCATTTAAAAAAAAAAATTTAATACTTTTTACATTCCTCTGTCTGGTGTTTTTTTCTTTAATTTACTCTTGAATATTGAATTTCCGAAGGTGGCGCCGCTTATTCTGTGTGTTTCGCTGCCAAAAACCTGCTTCTTCACTGTGCCCCAAATAAAACTGCTGCTTCCAGAGACACAAAGGGCATCGTTTGTGCAGACTGTTCAACACCACATACCCTGCATGTTTTTAATGACACCGACTCCCAACACTTCAGGCATTTCTCTCTCTCTGTTAATGAACGAAGCTATTTAGAACACTTTTTTTCCCTTATTTATTTATTTCACAACTAATGATTTCATTGTTTTTTTTCAGCCATTCCACTGTTTAAAAAATGACTTCTAAATGTTCATGAAGATATTACGCCACACTCAACTTTACCCCCAAATCCAATCTTGTGATTCCACATATCAATATGTAGTCTGCTGTGAAAAAGACGCCACGTTGCATACAAATGTGTCTGCGCCGTCATTAATGGCGTTGCAGATGTGCCAAATTGAAAATGGAACACAGATGGGTTTTCGCACAGTTCATTACTTAGACTGCCTTCTGAGAGCAGAATCGTGGAAATACAGTGTGCGTGCATTGATGAGTCTTGTACTGTATGGGCAGAAATATCCAAACCTTCTGCTGTGGCTCCGAAGCCCACAGATGGACCGCTGTGAGACAGAAAGGCAGCGCGAGAGCCTGGAGAGTAATATCAGCGGAGGTTCATTCTCTTATTGTTGCACATCCGCTGAAAAAAAAACGTAGTTAAATAATGAATCATCTTTGCTGTGAAGTCAATGGAATCCCTATTAGATGTCCTGTGGATTCCAGCGGAGTGTTGATCAATACCTGCTCGCTGCTGAGGAACATTTTCCGAAGGAGTGAGTCAAAAGCGTTGCTAATTCAATATCAGCATTTTAGTCACAGTATTAAATGGGAAAATACAGTTAATTTATAGTGTAAGCAAAGGTTTTGGCTCAACAGTATTGTCAAATAAGTTCTACATCATTGCTAACAATGACACCGAAAAAATGTGGCATTATCACGGAGAGTCAAATACTTCAGTAGCATGACAACAGGGCTGAGCACTGAATGCAACACAAAGAAAAAAGGTCAAAAATGTGTAACATTTGCAGATTCGGTTATTTTTGTCACCTTTCACAACTAAACCAAATCTTTCTGCGGCTTCCATTTACAGAATAAAAAGGAATTCATCACTAAACACTGCTGTAGGTGCTGAAATAGTTTTTAAATGTCTTGAGCTGGGGTTGAAAGGTGGCGCAGTTGGTAGCACTGCAGCAAGAAGGCCACCAGGGATCTTTCTGTATGGTATGTTCTCCCTGTGCAGCGTGGGTTCTCTCCAGGTTCTCCGGCTTCCTCCCACACAGTCCAAAAACATGTTGAGGTTAATTGGTGATTCTAAATTGTCCGCAGGTGTGAATGTGAGTGTGCTTGGTTGTCTGTCTCTAAGTGTAGCCCTGTGATAGACTGGCGACCTGTCCAGGGTGTCCCCTGCCTTCACCCTAAGTCAGCTGGGATAGACTCCAGCCCCCCATGACTCTAGTGAGGATTAAGCGGTGTATAGATGATGGGTGGATGTCTTGAGTTGTGTTGAAAATGTGCAATGAACAAAAAGGCCAAGTGAAGTAAACACTCAAATCTGCTTATTCTAATATTTTACTTTGAAATGCAATATTTCAGGATTAGTCCTAATAATCAGAAGTCAGTTAAATTAATATTGCCTTTGATCGTGCACATCTACCTTAAGAAACTCATTCAGAATGTGAAATGCTGACTTTCACACATGCAGTCACATTTCTTCTGAGACCGAGAGGCCTCCGTTCATAAGAAATTAAACAGAAAACGCCTTTCAGCTGCACACTTTCCCTCCTCACACACATATTATGTTCCCAGAAGCCTCCTTTCTATCAAACCGTAGCTCACAGGAGGTGCACCGTTGGGGGGCTCTGACCCTAAATTGATGAAAAGAGCACTGAAACTGAATGCTAATTCCTACTTTCTCCCCCCCTTTAACTTAAAGAAAATCCATTTATTTGAAAAGAGGGGGTGTACACGTGTTACACGCCGCACCGACGTGTTCAGCCGCTCCTTCTACCGGTTGCACATGTTGGGAATTAGCTCTGCCATCTTCCAGCTGAAACAGGTGGATGCTGTTTGGATAATTAGACTTGTTTTCCTGGTGGATCTCGTGCTCGGAGAGAAGATTCCTCTGAACCAAAAGGTGTAAAGTTTTACACTCCTCTGGTTCTCTTACGACCGAAACCATCAGCTTACATTTGGAGCTCGCTGAATTAACTTACGCTCGTTGCGTAGGTTAATTGCATGAGCTCCGTCTCCGCTGCAGTTTTTTGGCTTCCGTTTAATCCCCTAATTGATTCATTAAGCCTGTGCAGGAGTTAGAGGCGAACTGGGCTATTTTTCTAGTTTTTAGCGTTCAGTTTAAGCCGCCTCCACTTTGTGCGTTGATAACTTTGATAACTAATTTAGCTTGATGTGCAAGGCTCTTTTTTTATTATTATTTTTTGCTGTCATTCTTGCTCAGACTATTATTGTTGCAATGTGTGAGGTTAATGGGGGTTGTGCAGCTGAAAGTAGTAATTGTATGGCAGCATGTTTGTCAGACTTACTATGTTTATCTATAAATGAGGCAACTTTTTAAATTCCCTGGATGCTTTAATATCAGAAACGACTGTGTGTGATTGCAGGAAGCAACCATCTGGATCCATGTTAATGCCACATTTTCACTGAGAAAAGAACCTAAACATCATGTGCTGGCTGTTCTGTAGTGATCATTATACATTTTCAAGCCAAGTCTTACAGGGTTGAAAGTACCAACACATCCTTTTCGGCAACAGCAGGCAGTTGTTTTCGACAAAATAACCTTCACTAACCCCACATACACTACCTGCTGAGCACCAAATGGCTGACAGACAAAGTGAGAAACCAGTGTTTCTGCTAAAGTTTCAGATTGTTCCTTGTTGGAGTTGGTGGAGGAGACCAAAGCAGAGTTTAAAAGAGTGAAAGTGAATCTTAATGTTGCTTTTTGTGTTTTACAGATTACATTCCTATGCGACTAAACTGCATTGTCGTTTATATTTTAAAAGAAAAGTTTGTGTTGGAACGTGAAATCTGTGTAAGGAGGTTTGAATAAGTGACTTTCAACCGGGAAACGAGGGTTTGAGTCCAACATGGGGCCATTATTAATCGAGTTTTTACTCATTGCTTATGTTTGGTTCGCCTTTATGGTTCAGGAGCTAAAATATGTGGTCAGGGTTTTGAAAATAAAGCACCATTTAGATTAAAATATGAATATTTCACAACATATTTCAAGAATCTTCTCTCTGTTCTGGGGTTATGTTAATATGTTGATTTGAAAAGCATTCGAGATACGTTACAAGCGTTTCCTTCCACATGCAGCTTCATAAATATACACCATCGACTGGCAGGATCTCTTTAAATCATGAAGATAAATTAGAGAACAGTTGTAGAATGAGAGATCTGTGATGTCTAATACCCCAGACGTGCATATTGTTTTCACATTCAGCGTAAATGTGCGTGGATCCTCTATCTTTACTGGCGTAAACACCCTTCTTCTTTTTCTCACTGTTGATAGCAAGTATTGATCTGAAACTTTCTCCAACCTTATCTCCTCCTTCCCTTCAGACTTTCACCCGTGCCCCCCATTTTGTCTTGTGATGTTTATCGCCGTGTGCCTTCACTTTCCTCCATTTTGGTCTCTCTCAGTGCACAGCCACGTTCCAGAAATCCATTTCTTCACAACACCTCTGGGCTACTCACCTCCCTGGGGTGAGGTGAGCCCTGCTGTCATCATCTTCTATCTGCTTGCAATGCGCTTGAAAACTTCCCCCCTCTTATCTGCGAGGTCTGAAGGGGCCTAAACACCATGCAGAAAGACAGGATTTTAAATCTCACTCATCGAGGCATTCATCCAACACAGATTTACCACTCAGTGTACAAGTGTCAGACTTGATCTGGCACTTCTGTAAAACGGTGGTAGCAGCATATGTGCTAAAAAAAAAAAAATCATTTCAGTTATAAGCCGTAAACCCTTTAAGAAGCGAGATTCCTATTTTAGAATGTTATTTTGGTGACAACTGGCTTCCAAAGCAATCCTTTTTCCAGGTATTGCCTGTCAATCAAATACTGTGTGCAATATTGTGCAATCTTCCCTCTGTTTTTTTTATCGATGAAAGCTGAGTTTTTGTAGTTTTATATAACTGCTCGTACTCCTCTTCTATGTATTTCATACAAACAATGCTGCAGCTTCTGATAACATAAAAAGAAACTCATCCAGTGCGCCAGAGGATTAAACAACAAAAAAAAACAGAGCAGACCCACCCAGCCGCGAATATAAACACTTTCATAAGCCGCCTATAGCAGACAGATACTGTCCAGAGATGTATTGATAGAAAATGTAATAGATTGTTATTTCAAAAATAAAGTGAGGATAGTTTACAGTGGCAGTGTTTATTTGGTGCAGATGCAACCATTGCATTAGCAATTCACTTGGAGTTTGGGTAACCAGAGATGCTGCACAAACATGCAGTCTCTTCACACAGACTGCTTGCTTTCCCCTGCCCTCTTCACAAATAGTTATTTTCTTGTGGAACGTGTGGAATTTTTTTTTAAAGATAAAGAAAAAGCTATTCCATAACAACAACTTGGCAAACACTGGAATAATACATTTATTTTATAACAAACTTGTTTTTGTTTTTTGTAGTGCTACCCATCGTTTAATTGCTGCTCATCAGAGTATTTGGTGACAACTCTTAACACTGTGTAGTCACTAAATATTGATCATGGTAATAAATCTGCAGTTTTACAAAGCCAGACGTATTTTCACAGCACTGTCTCAGAGCTGGAGACTGGTCTGGTTGCACCTCATTGATATTCTGCTATAGGGGAAAAAACATGTGCTTGTATTCCTTTAAATCAAACACAGTGCTAAGCCCAGGATAGAGTGATGGTGCCCCTGCAAAGTAGTAAAGAGGGGATTGTTTTGCAAGCATGGAGGAAAGCTCTGGCATCCCCTAGTTAATAAACCAAAAGAACAATACTCATATTTAGAAATATTTATTTACATTAAAGTGGTTATTTGCACAACCTCTCATCATGTATGTATGTATAGATTTGCATTTGCACTACTTATTGCTATTATTATTACGATTATTATTATCTATTTATTCCTTATCTTGTATGTATCCCCATTCAGAAGCCCATTCTCATATTCCATTTGCACTATTCTCCTTTTATGTGTACTTTTACACTTGTTGCATTATTTCTTAGACTTATATTTATATGTCCATTTTCCTGTATAATATGTATGTATCTCTATGTGTAAAGCTGCTGACAACAATGTCAATATCTTATCTTATCTTATCTTATTAAAATTCACCATAAGAACCAAGCAGGCCTGTCTCGCTGCACAATCCAAAACCTCACCACAGCTTGCTATTTTCAGTGTAGATCACAACTCAGAGGTTGCAAAGGGGATTTTGAAAATGGTAACATGCAGATAGCAGAAGGGGAGGAGAGAGCTGCATGAAATGTGCAGTGGAATTAGTAGATTTATATCGGAAGTCTGTATATTGTGAGTCACAGCAGACATGCGGTAAACAATCAGAGAGGCTGTAAACAAGCTGAGCAGATTAGCGACAGTTTTATTTGATGGTAAAACTGAAAATGAGCACAACAGTGACACAATTAACTCTCTTTGTGGGGCCCCATTGTGACCTAATACCAAACAGAACTACAAGGTCTGCAGTTCCTCAAATGGCCACTTGAGGCTGCCTCTAAAAGTGGGTCAATCCCCAAATACGCCTGTGTTCAATTCACAACTTTAAAGTAGAAATAAACAAGTGTACACTCGGGTACAAAAAATGGTTTTGGCTTCTATAGCTAATTTCCTCGTTCAAGAAAACGGTACAGGAGATGATTTTTTATACAAGTAGCCCATTTAAATTGCATCAAGGCTTCACATTATGCATGATTAAGGATGCGGCTGTTTTGATTGACAGGTCAGTCCCAAGGACAGGCCGTGGCAACTCCACTCAAGTTCATCATTTTTGGATTAGACAGGAGTCAAGAGGAGTCAGGTACCGCTAAGAGGGCAATGGTCAGGGCCACCACACTGAGCTTCAAAAGCGTTTTTCGTCAAACCTGTGGGTGATGTCACAGCTGGTTCGTCCATCTTTATGTACAGTTTATGCTTCAAATGCACTTGGTTGATTGTAGAGCTTTAGTCCCTGCTGCTGCAGCCTGGGCTCGATTCCAGCCGACGGCCCTTTGCAGCATGTCGTCACCTGCTTTCCTCTCTCTCTTCAGCTGGTTGCTATAAATAACGGGATAAAATGACCCAAGAATTAATCTTTTAAGAATGAACACTGCTGTGATCAAAACATCCCTGGTTGGATACCAGCTGAGGACCTTTGTTACCCGTCTCCCCGCTCACTTTCTGTTACCTCTGTTCACCTTCAAATAAAGGCAACATGTGCCAAATAGTACAACTCCAGAAAAAAAAAAGGAAATACTGCAAGTGAACTTCGTCCAAGTTGAACGAGGACCTTAAAACGATTTAACCTGATTGTGACCTGTGGACGCTGCCAACACGCAGTACAGAATTGTTTTATTGTTTGCCTTTGTGTTTCTTCCTTTTGACTACAACAATTATTATAATTGGTGCAACATTTTTGGAAATGCTGCAATCTAAGCAGTTAGTTTAAAGAGCCATGTTTTCATTACTGACTCAACACAACACTGACTCTTCCATCTTCATCTTTCTGCTTAATCTACTGTTGCATTAGTAATGAACACACTTACACGGAATATTTTTTTGAGTGGATTGTTTCAGGACACTGAGACACGATATCACCACCAGGATTAAGACGCCTGGAGCTGTACCGCCTCGCCTCCAGGCTACTGTCCAGTTGGGCTCCTGTTTCCTCTTGTTCCCTTCTTTGTGGCATCTTTCTCACAGCTTCTAAAAAGCCTCGGCTCCTCCACCTCCTTTATACCCCAACGGTCCACTGACCCGCTCACCTCGGTCTGGATGCCGGAATCCCCTTTTCTCACCGCTGACACTTCCTCTCATCAACAAGCACTCCACGTCCGCCCCTTTTCTCTCCCGAATCACAGACCCGGCTCCCTTATTGCCCTCGTCTGCTAGCACCGAAAATGTTCCTGCCTTGTTATGGAAATGCAGGAATAGCATTTCACTTGTCCTTGTCCTCTGTACAACTTCTCTATCATCCCCTAACTGCTGGTTGCTTGTAAATTTGGCAGCGTCTGCTGCTTAAAATGTAAATTTAAAGAGGTTGGTTTTCAATTTCTACCTAAGCGCTGCTGACCAGTTGGAGGTGATTCGAAGTCAGACTTAATCTGCTTGAAATGCCCCAGAAAAGCAAAAAAAAAAAACAGAGAGGCTGAGCGGAGCAATACAAAAGAGAATTTCTGTTGACTTCATATCAGTGTAAACACAAACCTGCAAGAGAGTGGTGAGAGATAAAGACTTTTTTTTTCTTCTCTCAGTACATTCAGACAGATTTTCTAAGCAAATATACTCCAATTCAGCGCCTCCACATTCACATGCTTATTTACATTTGTACATACTGCTATAGCTACCCGCCGTCTGCGAGAGAGAAAAAGCACCAACAGCTGGGACTCACTGTGCTCGGAAGAAACTCGATGGCGTTTGTTCAAAGCAAAAGCAGCATCACTACTTTGTTTTATACCTGTAGGTTTTTTTTGCAGATCATCTTGGAATTCAACACACTGACCAAAAGTTTTTGCAGCAAGCAGCAAACTCTGCTAAACTAAATGAAACCTGGACTACATGGTGCACAGCAGCTACGCGGCGCAGCTGGCCAAGACGATTCCATTTGAAATCAAGAAATTTCTGGCATGCCACTTAATCTGAGAACGCGCTGCAACCCAACTTTGAAATTCAAGCGATGAAACAACATTCCTTGGTGTATCGTGGAAGTTGTGTTGAGAAAACAAACACCAAAATAACATTTCACTGTCAAGTCAGTCTCACGTGTATTTACTCTTAAGATCTTGTTTTTCGCATTAAAAAGAAAAAAATCTGTGTTTATAATTTAAAGTGTCGCTTTAAAGTTGACAATTAAAGTTGACGTTTGGGGGTAAAGCACACTTACAGATTATGTATGAAGGGTTTAAAACTCAGCTATTCTGCTTAATCGGGGCCATGCAGCCGTGGTTTGATCAGATTGAACTGACAGTGGCGGCAACGCATGAACCGAGGATTGCTTTTGGTTCACATGCTGCTAAAATAATTCAGCGGAGGATGGAAGCACGAGAAGAAAAAAAACACAACAGCGGTAGAAAATAGTGTTTTCATGAAGCACTTCACCGCTCGGAGTAAGAAACTTCCTGACTAAGTGGGTTTTCGGGGTCATTTAATTAGCTTTTTAAAACTCAATACTACGGTTTTGTCAGGAGATTTGTTTGCTTTGGAATTTTTAAAAGCAGCGCACGTCCGTCTCGGTTCGAAAACTTGCTCGAGGTGGAAACTCGCACCGCCTTGTACCTTTTTCCACACATGCACAGCTAAAGCATCGCGCTCTCTGAGGTCCTGTAATGTGCTGGCGCAACACCTCATAAGCTGCGAAAGTCACACAGCTGCAGATGCAATTGTTGTGAAATATGGCACACAGAGGATGGAGGGGAGCTTGGGTTTGGTTTTATTTTTGTTTCCTTTTTTAATATTGCATGCATTTGTCTTTATTAGGAGGCCAGTTATGTGCGCATGCAGGAGACAGGAACCATGCCCAGGTGAGATGTGGGAGTGGATATCAGCCCTTCCTGCCCAGCTGCCAGCGATTTGGACTCAATTACTGAGATGAACTCATTGGTGCCCTTCTCTATAAAGGCAGCCAGAACGACGGGCACAAGGGGGAGCTTGATCTACGTGAAGCAGGGAGGAGGGAAGCTGGTGTACAAGGGGATAGAAGCACTGTTGGTAGAGAGTTTAAGCCTGGCCTGGCTTGTTTTTAAAGGTTTCATCTGCTGAAAATCCATTCTTATTGCATTTTGCAGTTAGAATGTGAAGTAAAAGCTGTCTGTTGGCAATTCACTAACCCCCCGTCCACAACTAGATTTTCTCCCAGATTTACAAAATAGGTACTCAGGTGCTACGCTACAACTGAGGAACTAATACTTTGAACTGAATCTTGGCTTAACCGTGCCCCCTTACGGCCCAGTGGTTCAGCCATTCAGAGAGAGCAGCTGCTTCAAAGCCCACCAAGTTTACTTTCCTTCCAAAGCTGCTTCTGCGAACTCTAAAATGTTTCAGCTACGAGCAAAACACTCAAGTGTTGCTGCAAGACTAAACACAAGAGTCTTCATGCACTCCCAGCATCTTGCAAAGCTGAACACCCAGTGGGTTAGTTATACTTTTAATGGCAATGCCTCCACAACAATATGAAAATTCTTATTGATAGCATGTTGTGCTGCTAATGTGGCTAACGTTACCATTGGCTTTGATGGCAAGCCCACAGGCCAGAGCTGTGTGGAGACTGTGAAGCTGAGGGACATTAAGTGATGGTGGACACTTTAAATCAGATTTCAACCAATGAACAAGACAGACTGGGTGGGTTATCAAGTTTTTAAGTAGCCTGTTGTGCTTCAGTGACACCTACACTTTATTTGGCTATCTGTGTGCCAATATATTGCATTTAATGCACCGAGATTCCCCATAAAGTGATTCTCTTTTCTTTTTTTTTTTAATTTCTGTTCTCCCACAATAGAACGAGTATGAAATGGTGACTAAAACGCAGCCCATTGACACGACATGTTAACGAGCAGCAGTGGCAGGCCGTGCGTTTTACCTGCTAATGCTAGTATGTGAGTTTACATGTCTGCACATAAAATCTTTTCAACTTATTTTTTTGGTGTTTTTTCCTCAATTATCAGTTTGTTTATTTCAATCCTACTTCAATTTATTTTCCATGTCCAAACTGTATATTGCACAACCAAACACTTTTACATTGTTCTTATGATTACTAGCCTTACTTTAAGGTAAGGTATATTTTCTTAGGAAAAACAAATCTATCCACCTGACTTGTTTTTTTTGTTTTTTTCTTAACCCGAACACTTAAAATCACAACAGGAAACTATACACTTATTTTACACATCCTTTATTGTGAAAGAATCAAACCTCAAATCAAAAAAACATTAAAAGAGTGCAACAACCTGCAGTGTAAAGAAAATATCAACTCATTTGATTCCAATTAAATCAAAATGTATTTTCTGGTTTAAGTGCCAAAACCATTTCAAAGTTCTTTTAGTCCACATGTGCAGCAGCTCCTGACCAGCCCAAGCTCTCTAAGAAGACGAGGAAAAACTCTCCAAAATCCTGTGACCTGGCAGGAAAATGGGAAGAAACCTCGGGAAAGGCAATTCAAAGAGAGATCCCCTATCCACGGATGGCTGGTGTAATTGCAGGGTGTGCAGGTGGANGGTTGCAGACACTCTCTGAAGCGGGAAACTTGTAGCCAATGAGCAGACGAACACGTGATGTGTCAGAAGGCTGGATTGTGTGTGTGTGGCGGTATCGGGTCGGCCAGTTACCACTGTGAAGTCAATCATCCGATACCGTCATTTCGTCCAGTATCGGCCCGATACCGAAACCCAGTATCTGATCGGCGCATCTCTAATATAAACATACACTGCTGGAAGCACCACAGCCCAGAGACACGCTATTAAATGAAGATAATAGACGATTGGGAGTATAGTTAAAATACTAATGGGAACATTTTACAACATAAATCAATGATTCTGGTAGAGTTTAGGCCAGCAGAGAAGGCCTTGCTGGCCCTGACGGCACACCACTGACCAGCAGTCACATCGGAGGCCTTACTGGTTTTAAACTTGCAACATCTTTGGACAAACTGACCCGACACATGAGGTAAAAGCAACTGATGTGCTCTGAATTCTGCAAGATTTCCATGTAAAATGATCACTTGGAGAAAAAACTAGAAGCTTGCTCAACACTGTCAATCACATATTCAAAGAGTCTTCTTCCTGAAAGTGGCGTGGACACCATTTAAAAGCTACATAAACTAAAACAGCCCGTTTAGAACAGGGCTAAAACCTGGGATTATACAGTCATGGTGAAATGAACCATCTTTGCAGGGTTTTGAGCTGAAAAATTGAGAAAAGCTGAAAAAAAGCATAAAGACACATTCTGGGGACATGTGAAACTTTGATTAACTTCCTGAAAAGAGGCAATATAAGGGACCCTTTAAGCGATGTACCTCATATTAATTTGTTTCTAGCAGAAACTAATTGAGGGAAATTGAACTGTGGAGTAAAGGACCAGTAGTTGGCAATGAACTGGTTGTCTTTGATGAACCCACCTTACAGGAGTCAGAGGAACTGGATCCCCTTCTGCATCATCCAGCAGCTGAGAGGAAACAATACAAGGATTTGCTCTCCCTAACACGAGAGGGGAAGGGCTCCTCCTTATAACTCAAAGTCCATCTGGGTTTTTCTTTAGAAAACCAGAGAATGATTTGGACAAAGACATACTTTGGATCTGCTCTTTTGATTAATCCACCTCTCTGTGTCTAGAGCCAGTCAAATCCAGACTGCAGTGTCCCTGAGCCCTTCAGTGCAAACCTGAATCCCAGCCTTCATCCATTGTCTGATGATAGTCTCTTCAAAAGAACTGTTGTACAGACCTGCCTTCAGGGTCGGTGATTTTATACCTGATCACTGTGAGGATTTTTGTTTTTCAAATAGGCAAATACAGCTCAGCACAATTGCTGGAGCACATTTTGTTTCCTCCTCTGACAGTGTCAATATGCTTTTTGTCAGTTATCAGTAAAAAAAACCTGCCAGGATCAAGTTTATCCTGATCCCAACAAAATGTACACAAACCAAGGATGGATAGTCCAGGGAAGAACTCCTCTTGGAAGTTTTTCTGTCAGCGACGCCATGTGGTGGCTCGCTGTTGTCGTTATTAAATGGACATTTGGATTTGCAGATGTTCAGTCAACAGAAAACCATGACAACTTGCTTCATGCAAAATGAGATATTATGTACTATATACTGGAACATACTAAATCTTTTTTTTTTCTAGCATAATATATATTTTGTCAGTATGTGTATTACCAAAGAATTGAGACCGACTTAACGGCAACGTCAAACTATTTCACTGCGTAGCTGCTACATACTAACATCAAAATCCTTGCAGGTCTTTTGTTGTCTCTGCCAACATACACACAACTAACATAATGTGTGTATACATTTGGAGAGAAGATTCTTTTCACCAGTCATGTTTCTCTCAAACACTCAAGTAAAGACCTTCTAACCTTTTCCTTTGATGTTTTTAAACTAAATCCTTCACACTGGACCTTTTAACCAAAGACCAGACAGTAGAGTTGGTTGATTTCAAGAGTTCTCTGATAATGTTTAAATCACTTCATGGACTCATGTCGTGTCAACACAGTGCAGCTTCAGAGGCTGATTTTACTGCATCAAGACCAGTTAGTCAGGCTTTAGTTCGAGTTCTTTTAAATTACTTCTAGTGTTTAAATTGACATTATCCCCAAGTTCATTTCAACTCATTTGTTGGTGTTTTTTTTTCTCGACAACATATCAGTTTATTTCAATTTATTTTCCATGTCAGATTCAGATTTGTTTTATTGTCATTGTAACAAGTACAACGAAACGAAGGTGCAGTCCTTTCAGTGCAAAAATATAAGAATTTGAGAACAATAAAAACTTTGTAAACACTATATACAATATAAAGGAAATATATATATTTATAAAAACAAGCAAAAAGAAATTAACTCTATATACAGGATGTGTGTATATATATAGGACGTAGTTCCCTGGTTTCTCCAGGTGGGTCAGCGCTGTGTTCACGACGTCCTCTGTTGACGTGTTTACCTTGTAGGCAAACTGGTATGCGTCCAAGCTGGGGGTTATAAAGGTCATGATGTGATGTGACTCCTCCAAACTGTATATTGCATAACCAAACACTTTAACATTATTGTTATGATTACTAGCATTACATTAAGGTAAGGTGTATTTTCTTAGGAAAAACAATCTATGCACCGGTCTTTTTTTTTAAAAACCCGAACACTTAAAATCACAACAGGAAACTATACACTTATTTTACACGTCCTTCACTGTGAAAGAATCAAACCTCAAATCAAAAAAACATTAAGAGTGCAACAACCTGCAGTGTAAAGAAAATATCAACTCATTGGATTCCAATTAAATCCAAATTTATTTTCTGATTTAAGCGCCAAAAGCATTTTAAAGTTCTTTTCGTCCACATCTGCTGCAGCTCCTGACCAGCCCAAGCTCTCTAAGAAGACGAGGAAAAACTCCCCAAAGTCCTGTGGCCTGGCAGGAAAATGGGAAGAAACCTCGGGAAAGGCAATTCAAAGAGAGATCCCCTATCCACGGATGGCTGGTGTAATTGCAGGGTCTGCAGGTGGACAAATACTTTTCCTTTTTTTCATGGCAATAACATATAATAAGTCCAATTGGTGTCCAATTAGAGTCCTATGGCCACAGCTGTTCACGTCCTGTCAAAGAAAGAGAGCAGCGTTAGTATACCCTTCCTGTTGATATGTGACGGGGTTGGGAAGGGTTTTTTTTAAACATCCCTGAATTTATGAATAAATAAAAATATACATGGCAAAAAAATAAACCGATTACAATAAGGTTGAAGTTAACGTTAGGTGAAAGTTTGTGTGTGTGTGTGTTACCTGAGCCACGAGTGACTCTTCAGTTTCTCCAGAGTTGGACGTTCCTCTGGTAATCCTGCCAAACACGCCTCTAAGAAATCTCTGCAGTCTGAAGAGAAAGAAGGAGAAGAAAGTGATCCAACAGAACCACAACAAAGATCTGCTGACAGGATGGCGTCTTTGGAGTTCTTACTTTCTGAGAGTGTGCTGCGGATGTGGATTCTGTCCATGAGGAAGTCGATGGTCCGAAACTGTGAGGAACGGTGGACCATTTCAAACAGGACCACTCCCAGCTGCCACACTGTCGTCGGGCCGGCAGTGTATCCGCCAAACCAGAGCCACTCTGGGGGGGAGTGATCACGAGTGCCTACAAGATACAGACAAAGACGGTGAGGACCAGGAGAGGCTTTGTTTGAAAGTCACAGATTGGTAAATGAGCAAACGGTCAGAGTAGAAGCCAGACATCGTACCACAGAAGACGCTGTAAGATGAGCGTCTCTCAGAGAAGCAGCTCAGACCGAAGTCGATGAGACGAACTCGTGGAACCTCCGAGCCCGTCTCAATCAGGATGTTTTCCGACTTGATGTCCCGATGGAAAACACCATTTTTCTCAAGGTGTATTGCTGCATCCACCAGCTGCTTCATTATAATCTGAGAGAGACGCACAAAGAGATTCCTGGATCAATACAATGTTTTCTTAATCATTAGTTAAAACCCAAAACTAACAAATTAAGGCCTAAACTGCAAAATTCAAGCTTGGAGTTTGGATTCTGGACATTTAGGTTCAGGAATCCACCCTTAAAGGAGCAGAAACGAGAGAAGAACCTTTGACACTGACTATAAATTAAGTTATATATATTATATACACACACACATTGGACACTTGTGACTAGACAGACGATACAATACAGTTCACACATTCTTGTTTGGAAACTTTCTCTTACATTGTAAAAAAATAGTTCACAAGAACGTGTTTCTGAGAACATCTGAGGTGAGACATAAGCCATGCAGTTGGTGCAGCTGTCTTCATTTGAGATCAACAACAAGTTAGTTTAAAGGGTTTTTGTGAGTTTCAAGATGTGGTGAGTCACGATGGATGTCACTGATTTGTATAAAGTAGCCTAAACTTTAACTTTACACGAATGAGGAGCAGCAAACGTGACGCCTCGTCTCTCAAAACACAACACAGTGCTCCCAGAATGCATTGCACAGCTGTTTGACAATGAATGGGAAGTGTGGAACACACAGATCTGACCAACATGAACCATTACAGGTCATTTTGTAGAAGAGAAGTCAGCAGCTTACCTTGGCTTCCTCCTCGTTCAGACAACCTCCACTGGCATCAATGTGACAGAAGAGGTCGTGGGACGGGACTGGTCTCTCCTGCACCAGGATTACTTCCTGGTGAAGGTTGTACCAGTCCAGTAGGGACACTGGTGCCGACTTGCCCTCCGAATCAACCGACTCACGACCGACTTTCTTCATCACAGCCACCTCAACGGGTATCAACTTCCCATTCTGGTCCTGAAACATCACAACCAAGAAAAGGATGAGCAAGAGAAGCTTCACATGAAACTAGAATTCATCAGTAATCCAATGATGTGAGTGTAGTGATGAATACATCAGCAGCCGCTGCTGCTCACTTACTCTCTGCTGATAGAACACTTTGTCCATCGAGATGTGTTTGATGGCTACCTACAAGACACAAACAGGACGCTGGTCAGCACTTCTTCACCGTACTGTGTGTTTTAGGTGTTGGACATGACAATATGTGTGGAACACTTACCGGTAAATTGTCGGCTTTACGATAGCCAGCAAACACTGACCCA